>NC_056737.1:1173769108-1173876608 GCF_019279795.1 Protopterus annectens | reverse complement strand
TCTGAAGCCTTTGTTGGGAAGAAGCTTTTGTGATCCTGATGTTTTATTGTACTGCCATGACCTGGTCATACCCATATATGCAACTACCCTTCAAAGCTCTGACATCATGGAGACTTATCATTAACCCTGTGTGTGTGGAAAAAAGTCAACAGATTGTAAAGTCCAATCATTAGTAAACAACTTGTACAAATGTATGTGTGTGTGTGTGTGTGTGTGTGTGTGTGTGTGTGTGTGTGTGTGTGTGTGTGTGTGTGTGTGTGTGTGTGTTTGTAAAAGGGTAGGAACCTGACAATAAATTAGCAGTGATGAAATACTCTGGTTGAGAAAGAGTCTGACAGTTTTTGTGGAGCATACGGAGGTCACACTGAGGTATGCATTGAGTGCAACAGATTTGATTATTTTGGTAGCCACTGTAAAAGATACTGTTCAGTATGACAAATTTTCACTATGTCATCATCCTTGAGCCATTCTGATCATGTGACTGCCTTAGTACGGGTTGGTACAGTAGCTGTGTCTTTGGGCCATTCTGATCATGTGACTGCCTTAGTACAGGTTGGTACAGTAGCTGCATCCTTGGGTCATTCTGATCATGTGACTGCCTTAGTACAGGTTGGTACAATAGCTGTGTCCTTGGGCCATTCTGATCATGTGACTGCCTTAGTACAGGTTGGTACAGTAGGTGTGTCCTTGGTCCATTCTGGTCAAGTGACTGCCTTAGTACAGGTTGGTACAGTAGCTGTGTTCTTGGGCCATTCTGATCATGTGACTGCCTTAGTACAGATTGGTACACTACCTGAGTCCTTGGGCCATTCTGATCATGTGACTACCTTAGTACAGGTTGGTACAGTAACTGTGTCCTTGGCCCATTCTGATCATGTGACTGCCTTAGCATAGGTTGGTACAATTGCTGTGTCCTTGGGCCATTCTGATCATGTGACTTCCTTAGTACGGGCTGGTACAGTAGCTGTGTCCTTCAGCCATTCTGATCACGTGACTGCCTTATTATATGTTGGTACATTAGTGGAGTAATGATGGATGCAGTGTTGGGTAGTGGACAGCACTTGTGCATCAAACCTCCAGGGATGCACGCAGCTTTACATTTTGCTGGGATTAGCAGGAAGGATTATTGACATTCAGAATTACAGAAAAGGAGCAGGTGCTTCTGAAACAACACCTCACTGCTAAGATTGATAACAGTTGCTTCAAAGGGAACAGACCCATAGCCTCTTGTCCAGGCAATGGCAGCAGTCAGAAATGATAAGATATCATGTTTTTACTCACTTAATTTCACATTTGTTTATTGGGAAATCCAAATGGGTACAGATCCTGTTTTCAGCAGAGGCCAAGGGAGAAAAGTTCTATCAAACACAGTACAATTTTTAGCATGATTTCAACAACAGCAAGTGATAACAAGAAGACAAAACAAGTGACACAGGTAATCGATCACTGTGTGTGCGTAGTTATTTAACTGCAACTGGGTGTGTGTGTGTGCATAGTTATTTAACTGTGACTGGGTGTGTGTGTGCATAGTTATTTAACTGCAACTGGGTGTGTGTGTGTGTGTGTGTGTGTGTGTGTGCATAGTTATTTAACTGTGACTGGGTGTGTGTATGCATAGTTATTTAATTGTAACTGTGTGTGCGTGTGCATAGTTATTTAATTGTAACTGTGTGTGCATGTGCATAGTTATTTAATTGTAACTGTGTGTGCGTGTGCATAGTTATTTAATTGTAACTGTGTGTGTGTGTGTGTGTGTGTGTGTGTGTGTGTGTGTGTGTGTGTGTGTGTGTGTGTGTGTGTGTGCATAGTTATTTAATTGTAACTGGGTGTGTGTGCGTAGTTATTTAATTGTAACTGAGTGTGTGTGCATAATTATTTAACTGTAACTGGGGAAAAACAATCAGGCAGCATACACTAACGCTTCAGATGAGTTTAAATAGGAAAATGAAGAATCAGAAATGGGGGGGCAAACACGATAAGTTGTAGTTAGACAGGTGGGCAATAGGGACTAGTAGAAAGATGGTGGGAGAAATTAAAAAAAGCTATAAGGTAGGGACAGAAGACCAGGAAAGTGGTTGAAAAGAAATTGATGAGAAAATGCTAGCCTGGTGTTAGGCAAGTACAAAGCTAGGAGCTGAGTAGAAATTCCCTCAAAGATGTTTTGAACAGATTAATGTAAGGTATTGATCCAACAGCACCGCTAACCGAATTACAACGTGTAGCGATTTGTAACGGTACTTCCTTATGCACCTCTGTGGTTTGTAGACTTTAAGGAGATGTTGTTCTGAAAAGCAATAAGCAATCATACATTTTGAAGCATGGGGAGATACAGAGTTCCAAAATGAAACAGACCCTTTGTTAAATTTTTTTTTAAATCTGTGGAAGCATACAGCTACTACGACTTCCCAGGGTTATGGTGCAGAGGTAAGTGTTGAATGCACTGCTATGAACTACAACTTCTCGGGGTTATGGTGCAGAGAAAAGTGTCAAACACACTGCTATGAATGGGTCTACTTTAATTAAATGAAAGCGGAATCCGTCAAATACGAATCCATCGACACATAAACAGTGAAATGCGGGAACGTCGAATGCACTAAATAGCGAAATCGGAAATGTCGAATTGTCATAGTTGGCCCATCTGCGGTATAGCTCCGTAAGGTAAGTGTGCAATAGTTACGGACCTTAGGGTTAGGGTGCGGGTTAAGGTAAGTGCATAGATAGGTAATGTATGTAAGGTTTACTGTAGGGTTTTGTTAAGTGTATGTGTGTGGAATATTTACTTTGTGTGGGTATAGCTCTGCAGGGTAAGTGTGCAGTAGTTATGGACCTTAGGGTTAGGGAGTGGTTAAGGGTAGTGCATAGATAGTTGTGCATGTGGGATTTAGTGTAGGGTTACAAGTGGGGTTTTGGTGCTTTAATTTAGGGTTAGTAGTAGGGTTTTGGTTAGTGTATGTATGTATGTGGTTTTTGTTGTTGTGTTTGCGTAGGTAGTATGTTATGGGCGGTGGAGTTGGCAGACTATTGCGGTTTTGATGTTTAAATTTCACAGCTTTGCATGTTTGATGTTATCGCGTTTCGCTGTTTATGTGTCGATGGATTCGTATTCGATGGATTCCACTTTCATTTAATTAAAGCAGACCCCTATGAACTACAACTTCCCAGGGTTATGGTGCAGAGGTAAGTCTCAAATGCACTGCTATGAACTACAACTTCCCAGGGTTATGATGCAGAGGTAAGTGTTGAATGCACTGCTATGAGCTACAACTTCCCAAGGTTATGATGCAGAGGTAAGTGTCGAATGCGCTGCTATGAACTACAACTTCCTAGAGTTATGGTGCAGAGGTAAGTGTCGAATGCACTACTATGAACTACAATGTCCCAGGGTTATGGTGCAGAGGTAAGTGTCGAATGCACTGCTATGAACTACAACTTCCCAGGGTTATGGTGCAGAGGTAAGTGTTGAATGCACTGTTATGAATGCAGGAGGCAGTACTTCAGTCTGTAGTAGGACTATACTGTACCTCTCAACTGTTCAGACTTTTTCAGAATGTCCAGATTGTTGCCTCATATTTTTGGTTTGTTCCTGGTAAAATTTGTGTCTTTCTGGCAAAGCACTGAGGACTGAAGTCACTAAATAATGACACACATTTGAGTTTCAATCTTCATATTTTTTAGAAAAATGCATGGTGACACAAAGTCTGTTATTCTAGCAAATTTCGAAGTTAATCAGAACGATATTCAAAATGTGTCCCTGTTTTGAGGCCTTTGTCCCCCCATTATATTAGGCTTTGTCCAGATTTCTTCTGTTAAGAGTTTGAGAGGTGTGAGTATGACTGGGGACAGAAATAAGTGTAGAATATGGTTCTGTGGACACAGTCAGGACAGAATTTCTGTGGTAAGATGGGGGGGTAGTGCTAAGTGTAGAATGCAAAGATGTGAGTACATTGGACCCAGAACTTCAGTCTGTGGTCAGAAAGTAGAACAGAAGGGTTGGATTAAGTGCAATAATCCCACATAAGAGGGGCTCACAGGTCAGGAAACAGCAGGATTTATGGTAACGATACTGCTGCAGGGGGGTACGATCACCCTTTATTTTTTATTCCTGATCCTCACAATCGTAATCTGAACCCAAGTCACTCAACTGACCCTCTTAAGAGGTGAGAACCCTACAGTTCATTTGTGATTTGGGTGTGAACTAATAGATGCAGCCATCAACCATACCCTGGCAATCAGGTTTACCCCTCTGAATGTCCCCCAGTGGTAGCCTGTGAGTCCTACAACTGCTGGTTACATGGACCACATGCATGATAAAATACAGAAGGTATAGGGAGAGAAGGCTGGATGGCAGGAGTTTTTTTTTTTTTTTTTTTTTTTTTTTTTTTTTGAGACGTGCAAATGGGAAAGGGATCTAACTACAACTTTTGATCCAACATTAGAAAAAATATGTACAATGAAGGAATACAGTGTGAGATAGAGAAATGAACTACAGGCTTTGTTTATTTATTTAACATTTGTTAACCAGGAAAGTCCTTCTTGGAGTAAGCCAATTTTCAGTAGGAGGCCCGGGGAGAAATGCATGTCTTTGTAACATGGGAGGAATCCGGAGCACCTGGAGAAAACCCACACAAACAGAGGGAGGACATGCAGACCCCACACAGATGGCACCCCAGCCAAGAATCGAACTGCAGAACCTCTTGCTGTGATGCAACAAAGTTAACCCCTGCAACCCTGCACCATTGTTGAGCAAAGGGGAGGAAAATGATGTACCTTCACTAAAGATAGAATGAGGCAGGCAAGGCAACTAGACAGATCTTCATCTTACAGTCCTGTGTTTGAAGCCCTCAGTCTCCATCTGCTTTCTTCTCAGGTGGTTTATTGCAAAGGATTAAGGTTATGAGCTATTAACAAGCTTTATCCTGTAGTACTGAGTTAGATTCCCCGAGTCCTCATTTGTTTGCTGTTTGACTGAGCAAAGTCATTTAAAAACAATTCATAAGAAATTGAAGAAGGGATACAAGTAAAAGATAATACTGCACCTATCAAAAAAAAAAAAAACAGTAGAGGAATTCCCAGTGCCCTGGCCAAATTCCTCCTAGCTAGTATGAATAACACCTTGGGTTTCCTCTGAAAAGAGACCGGTGGACTACTGAGACTAACATGGTCAAGATAAGTAAGTAAGTAGATAAATAAAAATAAATAAATTAATAAATATCAAGAAGTGATGTGTATATAGAAGTGTGCAGCGGTAATAATGGGTGTCTTGGCGAAATGAAGTTGTGAGAATTGAAGAAGATATATTGGAATGGTTGCCAGAACAGAATTAAAGAGGTCATTGAGGAGAATCATAGGAGTTGGGAAAACTAAGACTATAGTGCAGGGAAGAACTCTGAGTATAGTGTTGGGATATACGAAGTATAGAGTAGTGCGAGAGTATAGTGTTGGAATATACGAAGTATACAGTAGTGCGAGAGTATAGTGCTGGGATATACAAAGTACACAGTAGTGCGAGAGTATTGTGCTGGGATATACAAAGTATACAGTAGTACGACAGTGTAGTGCTGGGATATACGAAGTATACAGTAGTGCGAAAGTATAGTGCTGGGATATACGAAGTATACAGTAGTGCGAGAGTATAGTGCTAGGATATACAAAGTATACAGTAGTGCGAGAGTATAGTGCTGGGATATACAAAGTATACAGTAGTGCGAGAGTATACTGTTGGGATATACAAAGTATAGAGTAGTGCGAGAGTATAGTGTTGGGACATACGAAGTATACAGTAGTGTGAGAGTATAGTGCTGGGATATATGAAGTACACAGTAGTGCGAGAGTATAGTGCTGGGATATATGAAGTATACAGTAGTGCGAGAGTATAGTGCTGGGATATATGAAGTATACAGTAGTGCGAGAGTATAGTGCTAGGATATACAAAGTATACAGTAGTGCGAGGGTATAGTGCTGGGATATACAAAGTATACAGTAGTGCGAGAGTATACTGTTGGGATATACGAAGTATAGAGTAGTGCAAGAGTATAGTGTTGGGATATACGAAGTATACAGTAGTGTGAGAGTATAGTGCTGGGATATATGAAGTACACAGTAGTGCGAGAATATAGTGCTGGGATATACGAAGTATACAGTAGTGTGAGAGTATAGTGCTGGGATATATGAAGTATACAGTAGTGCGAGAGTATAGTGCGGGGGTATATGAAGTATACAGTAGTGCGAGAGTATAGTGCTAGGATATATGAAGTGTACAGTAGTGTGAGAGTATAGTGCTGAGATATACGAAGTACACAGTAGTGCGAGAGTACAGTGCTGGGATATATGAAGTATACAGTAGTGCGAGAGTATAGTGCTGGGATATACAAAGTATACAGTAGTGCGAGAGGATAGTGCTGGGATATATGACGTATACAGTAGTGCGAGAGTATAGTGCTGGGATATATGAAGTATACAGTAGTGTGAGAGTATAGTGCTGGGATATACGAAATATACAGTAGTGTGAGAGTATAGTTCTGGGATATATGAAGTATACAGTAGTGCAAGAGTATAGTGCTGGGATATACGAAGTATACTGTAGTGTGAGAGTATAGTGCTGGGATATATGAAATAAACAGTAGTGCGAGAGTATAGTTCTGGGATATATGAAGTATACAGTAGTGCAAGAGTATAGTGCTGGGATATACGAAGTATACAGTAGTGCGAGAGTATAGTGCTGGGATATAAAAAATATACAGTAGTGTGAGAATATAGTGCTGGGATATACAAAGTATACAGTAGTGAGAGAGTATAGTGCTGGGATATATGAAGTATACAGTAGTGCGAGAGTATAGTGCTGGGATATACGAAGTATACAGTAGTGCGAGAGTATATTGCTGGGATATATGAAGTATACAGTAGTGCGAGAGTATAGTGCTGGGATAGACGAAGTCTACAGTAGTGCGAGAGTATAGTGCTGGGATATACGAAGTACACAAGAGTGCAAGAGTATAGTGCTGGGATATACGAAGTACACAGTAGTGCGAGAGTATAGTGCTGGGATATACAAAGTACACAGTAGTGCGAGAGTATAGTGCTGGTATATATGAAGTACACAGTAGTGTGAGAGTATTGTGCTGGGATATACAAAGTATACAGTAGTGCAAGAGTATAGTGCTGGGATATATGAAGTACACAGTAGTGCTAGGATATACGAAGTATACAATAGTGCGAGAGTATAGTGCTGGGATATACGATGTATACAGTAGTGCAAGAGTATAGTGCTGGAATATACGAAGTATACAGTAGTGCGAGAGTATAGTGCTGGGATATACGAAGTATACAGTAGTGCGAGAGTATAGTGCTGGGATAGATGAAGTACACGGTAGTGCGAGAGTATAGTGCTGGGATATTTGAAGTATACAGTAGTGCAAGAGTATAGTGCTGGGATATACGAAGTATACAGTAGTGCGAGAGTATAGTGCTGGAATATACGAAGTATACAGTAGTGCGAGAGTATAGTGCTGGGATATACGAAGTATACAGTAGTATGAGAGTATAGTGCTGGGATATACAAAGTATACAGTAGTGCAAGAGTATAGTGTTGGGATATATGAAGTATACAGTAGTGCGAGACTATAGTACTGGGATATGCGAAGCATACAGTAGTGCGAGAGTATAGTGTTGGCATATACGAAGTATACAGTAGTGTGAGAGTATAGTGCTGGGATATACAAAGTAGACAGTAGTGCGAGAGTATAGTGCTGGGATATATGAAGTATACAGTAGTGCAAGAGTATAGTGCTGGGATATATGAAGTATACAGTAGTGCGAGAGTATAGTGCTGTTATATACGAAGTATACAGTAGTGCGAGAGTATAGTGCTGGGATATACGAAGTACACAGTACTGCAAGAGTATAGTGCTGGGATATACGTAGTACACAGTAGTGCGAGAGTATAGTGCTGGGGTATACGAAGTTTACAGTAGTGCGAGAGTATAGTGTTGGGATATACGAAGTATACAGTAGTGTGAGAGTATAGTGCTGGGATATACGAAGTAGACAGTAGTGCTAGAGTATAGTGCTGGGATATACAAAGTACACAGTAGTGCAAGAGTATAGTGCTGGGATATACGAAGTGCACAGTAGTGCAAGAGTATAGTGCCAGGATATGCGAAGTCCACAGTAATGCGAGAGTATAGTGCTGGGATATACTGAGTATATAGTAGCGCGAGAGTATAGTGCTGGGATACACGAAGTACACAGTAGTGCAAGAGTACAGTGCTGGGATATACGAAGTATACAGTAGTGCGAGAGTATAGTGCTGGATATATGATGTATACAGTAGTGCGAGAGTATAGTGCTGTTATATACAAAGTATACAGCAGTGCAAGAGTATAGTGCTGGGATATACAAAGTACACAGTAGTGCGAGAGTATAGTGCTGGGATATACGAAGTACACAGTAGTGCGAGAGTATAGTGCCGGGATATACGAAGTAAATAGTAATGCGGGAGTATAGTGCTGGGATATACGTAGTACACAGTAGTGCGAGAGTATAGTGCTGGGATATATAAAGTTTACAGTAGTGCAAGAGTATAGTGCTGGGATATATGAAATATACAGTAGTGTGAGAGTATAGTGTTGGGCTATACAAAGTATACAATAGTGCGTGAGTATAGTGCTGGGGTATAATAAATACACAGTAGTGCAAGAGTATAGTGCTGGGATATACGACGTATACAGTAGTGCGAAAGTATAGTGTTGGGATATATGAAGTCTACAGTAGTGCGAGAGTATAGTGCTGGGATATATGAAGTATACAGTAGTGCAAGAGTATAGTGCTGGGCTATACGAAGTATACAGTAGCGCGAGAGTATAATGTTGGGATATACGAAGTATACAGTAGTGTGAGAGTATAGTGCTGGGATATATGAAGTATACAGTAGTGCAAGAGTATAGTGCTGGGATATATAGAATACACAGTAGTGTGAAAGTATAGTGCTGGGATATACGAAGTACACAGTACTGCGAGAGTATAGTGCTGGGATATACGAAGTACACAATAGTGCGACGAACTGCAGCTGCAGTGGATGAAAGTACTACTTTGTTAAGTGGCATAATTGTAGAAGTTTGAGCATATTCACTGTTGTAGGCCTCATCAAACAGATATTGCGCCTACAGGCAGCCTGAGAGCTGGTCAGTTTTCCAGAGATACCATTCCCCATTGGCCTTGGCTGAATCTCACCCACTCAGTTTTCAGGATGTCGCTGGTAAAAGAGAGGTACATGATGATGTCTTTGGATCCCTTTTGTCTAACAGGGTGAGTTTCTCTAAAATTTATTAATGCCATATGGTATATTATACCCACAAGCCACCCCCATGCATAGTGCATCATACATCATCAGTAGGTGGCTGCATCATTTCCTACCCTATCTCTACTTCTCAGCAGTCCCCCCTCCACTCCAACAAAGCCTTGAGGGCATTAGATACCCTCTATGCAATATTCACAGGGTTTGCTTTCCCACTCTCTGCATATATTGGGCATGTGCCTCATTGCCTGAACCTAGGCTAAAATCCTGAAACTCCCATGGAATCTTTACTCCCTTTGCCAATTCATCCTAATTCTTTCTCCTTTGACCTTCCCGTCTTTCCTGTAGTTCTTTGTAGATCTGCTTGTTCCTTTGACTCCCCATTCATTTTTATTCCCTTAAGGATGTCATCCTCTCTCTTTCTGCCCTCCTTTCATGCTTTTTCCTTTCTCCTGTTCTCCTCCCCATATTCCTTTTCTAGAACTTCCACCACCAGGTCTCTAGTTTTCTGCATTTTTGTATTAACCTCATTCATTTAAATCTTTCCACGCCATCTTTTCCTCTGCTTACTAAATATTTCTCTCTCATCATCCCACTTCCTCAGATTTTTTTTCATTTTTCTCCATCCTTATGTTCTTCATACCCTTTCAGGGTGCACCTTACACCACTTCATGCACCTCAGTTCTTTTGGTGCCACTTCATTCATGTCTGTTAGTAAGCTGTTCCTTATCTTCCTCACTCTCTTTTGCTTAACCTCCTTCTTTTCTGTTTGCATCTAATAAATGATGTTACACATCATCACATACTCAGGGATATGTGGGAGCCCCAAGCCCCCCTTTTCCTACTCATTCTCATTTCTGCCTTGGGAACTCCTTTATCCTTTTGCCCCGAGGGTCTATTGATAGGTTGCAAAGTGAATTCATGGCTGCTGATGTCATCATCATCATCATCCCTAGTGCATTAATTCTCCCAAACAATAAGTCCTGCCCTGTCTCCTGTGATCCAGACATGCAGCTCTGGTACAACTCGGTACCAGGAGAACTTCTCCTCTTTTATCTCACCTGTTATCCATTTCCCTTTTCCTAATCTCAGAATCACTGTCACTTTTCCTGTGGCACCTGAGTCCTGTCATTTCATTAAATGCCAAAGTCTGTCTTAGTTCCCACTGCTGCATCCACATCCCCTGAAATTAACATGCAGTTATCTGCATATAACATAAACTGAGATTTTACCTCCTTCCTTTACTCTAGTATTGTGAAATTGTGTGTGATGTTCATTGTCAGCTCCTGGATCACAAACATGAGCAGGCCTAGGGATAGTGAGTGCCCCTGCCTGGATCCCCTCTGTATCCTTCTCTCTGAGATGCTCCTCCATTTATGACTATTTCAGTTTCTGGGTCTTGGTATACAGCATGTATCCAACATATGAACTTTTTTTCTACCTGCACTTGTTGTAGTGTCTTTCGCAGGAATTCACATCTCACCATATCAAAGGCATTCTGCATGTCACAGAGTCCAATTCTACCTTCCTTTTATGGTGCCATTTTGTCCTGTATGTATAATTTTTGGGAATACTTCATCCAGTCTTCCTGAAGTTACCTATGCTAAAATCTTGATGTCTTCATTAATCAAAGAGATAAGACTATAACTTCCCATGTCTTCCATTTATCCTTATACTTTAGGTATCATGGTCAACTGAGGTCATCTGCGTCCTCCTCATATGTTCAGATGTTTTGCCTGAGTCCTGTATTCCTCCTGTAGCACCTTCCACATTTCCTCCCCTGTCCATTTGCAGAAATATAGGGGGACTACGCATGGCCCTGCAGCTTTCCTCTCCTTCCTCTTATATGTGGCTTATCTTATGTCATCCATTGTGACCTCTGTATTCAGCTTTGCTCACCATCATTGTTTTCTGTCCCTGTAAGCTTACCTCACACCTCACTGCTGCAGGATCTGACTCACATGCTTCTCTTCTATGTGGATATCTTCCATTATTTCTACTAGGTTGTACTTCCCTATGAACCTGACTAACCTACTTGCTTGTATCAAAATATTTTGTGTGAAGGCATATTCCCTCTCAATTGATAGCTTTCCTTCAATATATCCAACCAGCCTCACTCTTTCATTCTTTTGGCTCATCTTATTGTAATACTCCATACTTCCATACAGCCTGCTTTTTCTGTTTTTTTGGTGTCATTGTAATCCCCCATTATCTTTATTCCATCTCTTCTTATCTGTGGCTATTAAGCAGAAACATTCTGCATACTCTTTCTCCACCCCTATTTTGGTGCATGCATGTTTCCTGTTACATAGTGCGCATCTTCCATCCTTCCTGCCAGGTGATCTATCTTTCACTTTCTCTGTGGTTGTCTGTTGTATCAAATACAATTACTTCTGTTCTCTTTCCTCCACCCCTTGCCTTGTTGTAATTCTCACTTTTTAGGTAGTCATAACACAGTACTTTTTCCCTGTCTTTGATTTTCAGCTGTGTTTCTTGTAATACTATCCCCTCATCCTTTTCAGCATTTCATGTATTCTCCTTCTTTTTATGGGATTCATTGAACCTCCAATATTCCACATAATTCCCTGCATTTTCCTTGTTTTCCAGCCATCCCCATTTTCTCTCTGTTAATCGCTAATGCATAGAATCCTCATCCCCATTGCTGGTCTCTGGATCCCAGCCTTCTGGCTCCTGTATGAAAGTGCCCTGGATATGAACCGTTTGGGAGTTCATTTTATTTCTATCCAGTTGACCCCCACACTAATATCTTGAATGGTAACAGTACTGTTGTCATGTCATTTTAGATCACATCATTCTCTTTCATTGGTCCCCCCCCACAGACAGACAGAGAGACACACACACACACGCACACACAATCACACACACACACACACACACACACACACACACACACACACACACACACACACACACACATACATACATACATACACACACACACACACACACACACACACACACACACACACACACACACACACACAAACACATACATACACATACACACAAAACACACAAACACAAACACACACAAACACACGTGCACATACATACACACAAACACACGTGCACATACATACACACACACACAGACACACACACACATGTACACATACACACCCACATACACACACACACACACACACACACATATATATATATATATATATATATACACATACACACAAAAACACACACACACGTGCACATACACACACACACACACACACACACACACACACACACACACACACACACACACACACACACGTGCACATACATACACACACACACAGACACACACACACACGTGCACATACACACCCACATGCACACACATACTGTTAGAAAAATGTGTATTTGAACATATATTAAGTGCTAGTTTAAAAGCAAATAGTATGTAATGCATTTTATTCTATTTACAATATGGCAGTAAGAATGATCTTACATGTAATTGCTTGAAGCTTTGGAGCTGCAGTGTGTTTGAACTCTGACCCTGGCAGTAGCCAGCTCAGCAAGCTTATGTTTTTCGCTAATGATTATCTGCTGGGTCAGGAAAATGAATGTATAAAGCATTGAAAATCTTTCTTCCTTCCTCTGAGATGGTTGGCCTTGTGAATATTATCAGAGATAAAGCACAGCTGCTAAAAGTAATGTTGCGAGAAGAACAAAGAAGTGTATTACAAGACTGAACTGACTATTGTATTCAAGCAGGACTGAAACCTTGAAAGAATAACATTTACAGAAAGACATTATAACTGACCAGGTGCTTTGCAAGGCTGTATTATTCTCATGGGAAAACTTTTAAAAAGTATAACATCAGCTTTTTCTTATGAATAGAATATTGTAGACCATAGTGATGTAGGTGCCCTGTGACTGACCATGTCAGTGAAGTGGGCACACCATGAATGTATGACTATATAACACAGTACATTTCCTGTATCATGCCAGACAAAACTCTATACTTGTATTGTATGGTATTTTGCCTCCTGGTGTACACTAGTAAAGTTTTTTGCATCTGAGCCTCCTGTGTTGTCTTAACTTGTTTTTATTTAACAGTTTGGTCCTTCTTTGACCAGAAGCCCTCGACAGCTACAGATCAGAGTGTACCGGTGGTCGAATACTGCGCAGGAGAAGCTACCAAAATGGTTCTTCTTGAAACACAAAGACCTCCGACTGAATTGTCGTTTTGAGAGGCTGGCCACTTTTCTGATCTGCGGCCGAAGAGTGGTCTCGAACTGGTTGACCCAGGAGGCTCAGGTAGGAAGATATTTGCCTTTTTTCTGTTTTAGATCAGGGACTAGGTTACAGTAAATGTCATTGTCATAGATTTGTTATGCAGATCAGGGACAAAAGGAAATTACTGTATACTTTGTCAGAGATCAGGGAAACAGAATAAGGTAGGCAGTTATTCTAGATAAACTGTGTAAGGAACTGAGATACCACGTGGTAAAAAAGGGTTACGTAACATTTTTCTTTTGAAATGGGAAATCAATGCACTAAAAAATCGTGAGATCCGCCCCTAACTGATGACGCAAAATATATGCAATTACAACAAGCAGATAATGTAAGGTATTATACAAAATGGGTTAATAAATACGAATTTGACGGTAACTTAAATAAAATTTCGTTAGTTAAACTTTTAAAACAACTTAAATCTGACGCAGAAGGTCAGGCAAAGAAACAACGGCAATTAGGCATTCCTCAGGCACATAGGTGGATTGAGGAAGTAAACCGAAGGGAACAGAAAATTAAAAATGCGAAAACATTATTTTTAGACAAAGAGGATAATAATACAGTAATAGCGACGGCCCCTCCCCCTCCAACCCCTCCAATGCCTTTTTCAGGATATGAAGCAGGAGGACAGGCTAGTCCACCTCCACGTTATCCTGAAGTCGCAGGAGCATTACAGCTGTTTGTTAGAGAACCTATTGAAACTAGATCCCGGACATGTAAAACACTTAGGGACACAGATTTATATCAAATAGGGAGAGACTCACTAGAAGAGGATGGGGAAGAAATCTGTCCACTAATCGAGGTACCAAACCCTCAGGCAGGACAGGAAGGGCAGGACTCAACTCTCCTAGTGTATAGACCATGGACACCGGAAGATATTCGGAAAGCTACAGAGGGAATCCATCATCCGAAAATTAATTACACAAAGTTTTTACAAGATTTACATGGTATGAGACTGAGTTACCACTTGAACGGGGAAGAAGTAGAAAGGGTAGTTAGACAGATTTTGGGTCCAGACTGGCACATGATTTGTGGCACCTGGAACTCTCGTAACGCAGAGCTTAAACCACTCCTACATAGTGACGCAGAATTAGACACCAGAGTGAAAGGTCTTACAGACCGAATTTCTGAAAAATGGAAACCTAGAGCAGATTGGACTTACATTAACCAATGCATACAACAAGACAATGAAACTGTAGATGGGTACTATGGTAGATTATTGGAATGTTTCAATAACCATAGTGATATGGCTATTCCTGAAAGCCAGACAAATGATAGCTCATATGAACAGCAACTGAAAAATGCGTTTTTGAAAGGTTGCATTGCACCTATCAGCAGCTTTATTACAAAGCATATGATAGATCATCGAACAAGCAGGCTACAAGCCTTACTTGAATATGCTAGACATGCTGAGAGACACTTTAATAGTAAAAAGAAAAAAAAGACACAGGTCTTCACAGCTGAAGACGGAGCAGAGATCTTTGTTGTACAGGGGGGTAAAAAAAGTAAGAGAAATACCCAGGGAAATAAACAATCTGACAAAAGGTCAGAAGATTTTGAAGAGAGAAAAAAGAAAGGTGAGTGCTTTAAGTGCAGTAAGAAAGGACATTTAGCAAGGGATTTAAGGCTAAATAAAAAGGTGACTACAGAAGATAAAGGTGATGAGGACTGACTATATGATAGTGATGACAATCAAACATCATCAGAAAGGGTTAACAGACAAAGGACAAATGTAAATGTAGTGGAAGGAACAGAGGAAGTGCAAGCAGATGTAGAGGATGAAGAAAGTAAAGTTTTAGGCTTAGCATTATTGAACTTGGAGCTCTATTTGGCAGACACAAAACTGGAAGTTACACTTCTGGTGGAAGAAAGGGAAGTGAAATTCTTGTGTGACTCAGGAGCGTCACGAACTTTGATACACCCTTCAAAGTTACCAGAACATTCTGAATCACCTGACTATATATTAGTGAAAGCAGCAAATGGACAGCTATATAGGGTGCCACTCTCCCATGATATAGCGATAACTGACCCTGTTTCAGGTATGACTCAGAAAAGTAAAATTGTAGTTTCTGTGAAATGTCCAGTAAACTTACTGGGAAGAGACCTTATGCAGATATTTGGCATAGCAGTAGTTCCTACTATGCAGGCTATGGAAGCACAAAGACAAATGGATACCTTTGTGGTGCGATCGGAGGGTGAAACTTTTTACTGGTACAGCCAGGATCTAGTTACGACTGGTCCAGGGGCAGTAAAGGAGGAACTGATGAATGTAGCCATCAGTAAGGTCCCCTCCCTTGACACTGACCAACAGCATTTGTTACATTGTACTCTATACTACTGTAGCATGCCAGGACCAGATAAGGAATATGAGCGAGAATTGTTCAAAAATCCTGCTAACAGATTAGTATTATGAACCTTATATTGGGATACTGAGGGTAACAGTGTAGTAAGCTGTTCACTACCTCAGGAATTCATGAAACTGTACAAATCCAATAGACTGCCACATGTCAGCTTGACAAAGAGTAAGGATGTGAAATGGGCAGATTTAGGAGAAAAAGTAACAAAATGGGAAAAACAAACTGATTTAGAATTATCAGAACAGGGAGTACAAAAACAGAAATTGAATTGGCTAACACAAACACATCCAGCTTTACACTTGCAAGCTAGCGAAGACAGCTGAGTAGCATTCTTGTTAGAAGAAGAAGAAGAAGCCTTGTGTGATATACCAAATATTCTTTGGTCAACAGGCAAATCAGATGTAGGACTTATTCGAACAGCAGGACCAGTAACAATTACACCTAAATCAGCATTTAGACCACAAAAAAGCCAATACCCCTTGAGGAAAGATGCAGAGCAAGGAATCAAACCTATAATAGCAGCATTACTCAAGGAAGGAGTACTGGTAGAATCTCTAGATTCACCATGTAATACCCCTCTATTTCCTGTTAAAAAAGCAAACGGGGAATGGCGGATGGTACAGGATTTACAAGCTGTAAACAATGCGATAATACCCAGAGCACCTACGGTGCCAGATCCACACACCTTGTTGAACGATTTGAAGCCACAACAGAAATATTTTATTGTGGTAGATATAAGCAATGCTTTCTTTTCAATACCTATACATCCGGATAGCCAATATTGGTTTGCATTTACATTTCAAGGTAAAAGATATACCTATACTTGGCTACCACAGGGATATTGTGAAAGTCCAACGATATTTGCACAAGAAATGGCAATCAACCTGGCAGGATTTACTCCACCAGGAGGTAGTCAGATTCTACTTTATGTAGATGACATCTTGCTAGCAGCCCCCACCCAGCATCAATGCAGGGAGGATACGATAGCATTATTGATATTTTTAGCAGCACAAGGACACAAAGTAAACAAAAGTAAGTTACAACTTTGGAAAAAACAGGTTAGATACCTAGGATATGTAATATCCAATGAAGGTAGAATATTAGACGAAGACAGAAAAACAGCGATTTTACAGGCACCTAAACCAACAACCAAGAAGGAAATGATGTCCTTCTTGGGAACGACTAATTTTTGTCGAAGTTGGATATCGAACTATGCTTTAGAATCTGCTCCACTGGCTGATTTAATATATAAAACACCAATGGCAGCACAAGATGTATTACAATGGACACCTGAAGCAGAAACAGCTTTCTGCAGACTGAAACAACTGATAGCTTCATCATTAGTTTTAGGACTTCCAAATTACCACAAAAGATTTTTTCAAACCGTAGATTGTAAACAGGGATACATGATGTCAGTTCTGACGCAACAGCATGGGAGTAAACAACGCCCCATAGCTTACTATTCCTCACAGTTAGATCCAGTGGTGCAATCATTGCCTCACTGTGTGCAAGCAGTAGTCGCAGCTGCAATGGCAGTACAGGCTTCGGCCTCTTTGGTGTTATTCCACCCTCTCACATTGAGAGTGCCTCATGCAGTCGCGATAATTTTACTGCAAGAAAAAATAGCATATCTATCTCCTGCTAGACATCTTTCATGTATGACCATACTGCTGAGCCAACCTCATATGGTAATTGAACGTTGTACAACATTAAATCCATCAACGTTACTTCCAACTCCTGTGGATGGCACACCACACAGTTGCCTGCAGGAAATTGAGCAAATAACTTTGCCCAGACAAGATCTCACTGATATGCCCTTGGATGATGCCGAGGTGACATTTTATGTGGACGGTTCATGCAGAAAGGGTCCTACGGGGAAGAATCTAGTAGGGTATGCAGTAGTCACAGATACGGAGATTTTAGAAGCTCAATCCCTACAGCACAACCTGTCTGCTCAAGCAGCAGAATTGATAGCCTTAACACGGGCTTGCACTCTAGCGAAAGACAAATGTGTGAACATATATACTGACAGTCAGTATGCTTTCTCTACAGTGCATGTTTTTGTGCAGCAATGGAAAAATAGGGGAATGATAACATCTACTGGCAAACCAATTAATCATGCGCAACTTATTTTGAACTTATTAGATTCTATTCAGTTACCTACCAAAGTAGCTATTTGTAAATGTGTAGCTCATACAAAACAACAGGATTCGATTTCAAAAGGTAATGCATGAGCTGATGCAGCTGCAAAGCAAGCAGCCTCAGACTCAGAAACTTTACTTTTGAATGAGGAATTACAACCCTCTGAGGTTTTAGATTTAGAAATGTTGAAAACAATGCAGACATTAACTACAAAAGCTGAGAAACAGAAATTGGTGAGACGAGGTGCAATCCTCGAAAATGGACTGTACATCTCCAAGGAGAAAAAGCCAATATTGCCATCTAATTTATTTAGATATGCAGCTTTGTTGAGCCATGGGCAGAGCCATGTCTCAACAGGGGGGATGGTACAGTTAGTAAATCGAATATTCCAAACATACGGATTCACAAACTTTACACAAACATTTTGTGCAGCATGTCATGTCTGTAACAAACATCATGCACAAGGAGCATTCAAACCCAAGCAGGGGAGTTTTCCTACACCACCATATCCGTTCCATACTATCTGTATGGATTTCATAGAACTGAGCAAATGTGAAGGGAAAAAATACTGTTTAGTAATTATAGACATGTTTTCCAAATGGGTAGAAGCTTTTCCTACTAAAAATCCGGATGCAGCAACAGTGGCAAAAGCCCTGATAAAAGAAATAATTCCTAGATTTGGCATACCGGAAAGAATCTATAGTGACAATGGGACACATTTTGTTAATCAGACAATTCAGCAACTTGGGAGATTCTTTGGGATCTCCTTAAAGAATCATTGTGCTTACCACCCACAGTCTGCAGGACTGGTGAAAAGGTACAATGGAATTTTAAAAAGCAAGTTGAGGAAGTTAATGAATGAAACACAGAAGAATTGGATTGGTGTTTGCCTTTGGCACTGCTGAGCATGAGAACAGTTCCAAATGTAAAGGGTTTGACCACCTTTGAAGTGATATTTGGAAGGGCATATTATGTGCCACAGTGGAAAGCTCTCATGCCTGCAGAGCTAGAGGCTGACAGCTCATTAGCTAGCTACATGAGGAAATTGTTAACAAATAAAACTGTTTTGCAGTTGAACTCTTTTTCAGATAAGGAACAGACCAGATCATTAGAAGCAGTGCTGACCCCTGGGTCCTGGGTGTGGCTGAAGGTCATAAAGAAGAAGAACTGGACAAGTCCGAAGTGGGAAGGTCCGTACCAGGTACTGTTGGTGACGCCTACTGCAGTCAAAGTTGCTGAGAGGTCGTCCTGGGTCCACCTGACGCACTGTAAACCGGTAAAGAATTTTCAGCTTGATAAACATTTTGTGACTGATACACAACAAAGGCAGGATGGCCAAGAGCAAAATGAGTAAAAATACAAACCAACCCCGAAGATATTGTTTAACCATCTTGCTAACTATACATCTATTGACTATGATTGTGGTGACTTTCCTCTTGTTGTGGTTTTTCCTGCATATAACCGTACAAATGAAAGTGGAGAAACATGATGAACTGTCTATAGACTGGCATCCAAACTTTAACACATACCTGGCTATGAAGCATGTATATGTAGAGACTATGAACATTTCAAACTGCTGGGTTTGTACTGCTATACCAACAGCATATGGAGGCTGTTGATGTCTGCTGTCCCCTTGGGGATAAATGAGACTTGGGAATATTTACTTTTTGATACAGGTTCTGTGAGATCACAGGACAAGATTGCATTGTATTTGCCTATTACACAGAGAGGAATTGTTTGTTTCTATAAAAATGACACACTCCAAGTAGGTTGGAGTAACTGTAACATAACTGTATCTTATAAATGCTATATTATGGCTAAAGATAAAACTACTAGTTGTAGCACAAATTATGATTCATATTTGAGCTTAATGAAAACAACAATAAAAGATGTGCAGAGAAATCCTGAATTGCATAAACAGTTGTCTGTTATAGACAAGAAAATGTTTCATTCAGAGTTAACCCGCATCAGTACTAAAGTAGAAAACTGTTATTCTGTTTGTGGGAAAAAAGCATACAAATGGCTACCTGAGAATTGGTCCAGCAGTTGTTTTTTGGGTTATCTGCTTCCAGCTATAAGGCATACTGCAGAATTACCTCTAGGTAAGATACAAAACGTAAGAGATGTAGCCCGAAAACCTGGGAATTCAGTCGAAAAACCTGTAAATCCAGTGGGAAAAATCGAAGCTGGCTGGAAGAATCATCCATCCGTGAAAGATAAAGAGAAATTGACTCATATGGACTTGAGTGACAGTGTTATATCCTGGGCTGGAATATTTCCAGCCTATGGAGCAGTCAAATCAATCTGGGAGCTGAGAAAATTGTCAAAGCTTCTCGAAGTAATGAGTAATGCAACTTTTTCCACTCTCAAACTTGTGACTGATGAACTGAATGCAATGAGAACTGTTGTGCTACAAAATCGAATGGCTCTTGACTTCACCCTAGAGGTGAGAGGTGGTACGTGCGCGCTTATCAAAGAAGAATGCTGTGCGTTCATACCAGACAATCGACATGAGATAAATGATCACCTAGAAGTAATACAGCAGGTATCGGCCATGACTGAACCAGGCCCAAACCCACTGACAAACTTTTTCCAGAGTCTATTTGGTGGGTGGGGTTCAATCCTAATGAATATTTTGATTGCTATCTGTGTTGGTCTGCTCTTATTAGGAGCATGTGTCTGTTGTGGGATTCCCTGTATGAAAAGATTAGTCAAAGATTTTGTTGATATATCTGTAACTGAGACTTTGTACCAAGACATTGAAATGGAGCTATTGGTTCCAAATGAAATTCTTTCCGAAATATAAACCAAATGACTTGCCTAGTTGAAAGTCCTCAAAGGAGAAGGCTAGGGAACGATATGATATTGTTTATGTTTCTGAATAGAATAAAAAGTATTAAAAGGGAGGAAAATGTTAGAAAAATGTGTATTTGAACATATATTAAGTGCTAGTTTAAAAGCAAATAGTATGTAATGCATTTTATTCTATTTACAATATGGCAGTAAGAATGATCTTACATGTAATTGCTTGAAGCTTTGGAGCTGCAGTGTGTTCGAACTCTGACCCTGGCAGTAGCCAGCTCAGCAAGCTTATGTTTTTCACTAATGATTATCTGCTGGGTCAGGAAAATGAATGTATAAAGCATTGAAAATCTTTCTTCCTTCCTCTGAGATGGTTGGCCTTGCAAATATTATCAGAGATAAAGCACAGCTGCTAAAAGTAATGTTGCGAGAAGAACAAAGAAGTGTATTACAAGACTGAACTGACTAATGTATTCGAGCAGGACTGAAACCTTGAAAGAATAACATTTACAGAAAGACATTATAACTGACCAGGTGCTTTGCAAGGCTGTATTATTCTCATGGGAAAACTTTTAAAAACTATAACATCAGCTTTTTCTTATGAATAGAATATTGTAGACCATAGTGATGTAGGTGCCCTGTGACTGATCATGTCAGTGAAGTGGGCACACCATGAATGTATGACTAGATAACACAGTACATTTCCTGTATCATGCCAGACAAAACTCTATACTTGTATTGTATGGTATTTTGCCTCCTGGTGTACACTAGTAAAGTTTTTTGCATCTGAGCCTCCTGTGTTGTCTTAACTTGTTTTTATTTAACACATACACACACACACAAACACACATACACGCAAACACACATACACACAAATACAAAGACATATACACACACACACGTTTTGCTCTTCCATCTGCTCTTCCAGCTTCAGTTGTGTGACTCTTTAATATGCTCTTACTGAGCTACATTTCCATTGCAGCTGCAGCTCCTTTATGTCATCGTTCTTTTCCTTAATTTTCATGTTCCCCCATGCATTCATTTCATGTCCTCCAGATGGTAATCACTTTCATATACTTAAGATTAGATATTAATCTTATGTTTTCTGTACTTTATCATACATAATTAAGCACTTATTAAACATGTGTCATTTACCTTGAAGGCTTCCACCTATAGGTTCCCATCTCTCACCCTTCTCAGGCATCATAAGATTGAGGTGGGGACCCTATACTCCTTGTCACCACCCTCCCTCTCATAATCTGGTGACAGCTTCCCTTCGGCAGAATAGTATTACTAGATACAGTGGGAAAGTCACTGAGGTAGTGTCTGTCTGATTACATCCTTTCACTCCCTACCTTTTGCAAATGACTCAAATATTTATAGGTTTATGGTTAAGTACTAGGCTAGCTGCACTTGTGGACCATTTTACACTTAGCCAATTTCCCTTTTGGTGTTTGAATCAACCTATCCCAGTTGGTGTTAGATTGGCCTTACTTATGCCATTGTTGATGATTATATTGTACACCTAGTGAGAATAAGTGGGATCACACCATAAAAAATTTGAGGGGGGTGCATACATGGTACAAATCACTGAGGAGCTGCCTCTATTCATTAGTTCATAGGTTGGTACTAGGCTATCGGCCCTAGGGCCTATACAAGCCTAGCCATAACAATTCCCTGGATATTTCTTCCCACAATATTTACTTCCCTGGACCCCTGTCTAGCAGGGCGACTGACATGATCCCCGGGGTGAATTTCCTATCTCTCTTCCAATAATTAAGGTTCCTTTTGTAGAGGGCCAAGGTGGCGCTCTGCTTGACATGTATGGGCAGTCTATTCCAGAGTATTGGTTGTCTCTGGGTCAGGAACCTATCCCTCCAGCATGTTTTGTTCATTGTGATGACAAGGTTTAGATCCCTGGAGCGTGTGGCTCTGAGGGATTGGGATTTCTTTAAGTGGAGCATGTCCAACAGCTCAGGGTTTGACATGGACTTGTATGTTAAGCAGACATCACCTCTGAGTAGACAATATGCTACAGAGTATAGCTGAAGCTTTTTTAGACGGTCATCATATGGCATCTGCTTTAGGCATGTGATTCTTTTAGTGAGGTATTTCTGCAGCATTTCCAGCTGTTGCAGATGTCTTGTGAGGTACATACCAAATGGGGCATTATACTCTATAATGGGTCTAATGAGGGATGAGTACAGTGGGACAATGATCTCCTTTTTTCTGGATGAAAAGCCCTTAGTGATGAGGTGTGCCACATAGAAGGATTCCCTGACTGTTGCGGAGATGTGGTTATCGAAGATGAGACCACTGTCCACCTTTGTCTCTAAGTCTCTCATCACACTTTCAATGTTTAGTGTACTGCCACCTATGTGTTAATTCATGGGTACATGTTTTTTTCCAAAGGGGACAACTAGACATTTCTTGGCATTAAGCTTGAACCCATGGCTCTGGCACCAGGCATCTGTTTCTGTAAGGCCTTTTTGTAGAATATCCACATCATTTGGGGATTCAATAATGGCTCCCAGTTTGCAGTCATCTGCAAACTTTGTTAGCCAGAGTCCCTTAGTGTTGGCCTGTACTTCAGAGAAGTAGATGACAAACAAGACTGGTCCCAGGACTGAACCCTAAGGTACTTCACATGTCACTTGTCTGGAGTTGGATTTGGAGTCGGCTACTTTTACAGTCTGGGTTCTGTCAGTAAGCCAGTTGGTAACCCATCGAGTGATATAGGGATTTATGCCCAGCTTAGTAAGTTTATCTATGATTCCAGAGTGGGGGATGGTGTTTAAGGCCTTGGTGAGGTCAAGATAGGCTATGTGGACTGCCTTACCCTTGTCCACAGCTCTGGAGACAGATTCGAAGAAGTCAATCAGGTTCAGGAGACAAGATCGGCCCTTCACAAACCCAAACTCAGTGGGTCCAGTGTTTGAAGGTTGCCAATGTCTTTGTTTATAAGTTCCATGATAATGCGTTTCATGCCCTTGCAGATCAGGCTTGTCAGACTGATGTGACAGTAGTTCCCGGGATCCAAGGTGGATCCCCCCTTGTGGAGTGGGACATCTGTAGCTATGCGCCACCCAGTGGGCATAAACCCTGAGGTGAGGCTATGATTAAACATGATACTTAGGTGAGGTGCCAGTTCATTTTGTAGTTATGTAGTATACAGCCCGGGATGTCATCTGGTCCTATGGATACTGTATTCTTAGATTTGGAGAGTGCGTTTTCTACCTGTGTGGCCGTGATTACCAGAATTTGGCAATCTTTTGGTATTGAGATGGGCCTTTTAAGGGTTGAGAGGGGGTGAAGTTGGCACTAAATTGATCTGCCAGGATATTAGCAATATCCTTGGGATCATTACATTTAATGTCATTCTGTTGTAGCTCAGAGCAGATCTGAGCATTGCCATTTAGATTCTTGATATAACTATAGAATGCCTTGTGGTTGTCTTTGGAATCTTTGTCAATTTTATTCTCGTAACTAGTTTTTGAGGATTTTATGAGGGATCTCTGCTTCTTACTGAGACTGGTGAGGGAATTTTTTGCATCCTGGGATTTTTCTCTTTTCTGCAACAGTTTTTTTCCTTCTGTTGTAGAGTTTGTTTATAGCAGGGTACCACCAGATTATCTTCCTTTTTTTGGAGGAGAGCATCTTGGTTCTATTTGGGATGGCACGATTCATGCATGAGTGGATGTGCTCATACAGTGCCTTAATGTAAGATTCAGCAGTCGAACTTTTAGATCCTGTCTGCATGGGCATCATGAAGTTTGTCACTTCTGACTTCAGTAGAATGAAGTTGGCTTTGGAGAAATTTTTTAAGGAGGTTTCCTTACTGGGGGGTGGGGGTGGGATGTGGATGTCAAGAGTGATTTGCTTATGGTCAGACCTGACCAGTGAGGGGGTGACCACTGGTGTGGAGCATTTATCTCCCATGTTGGTAATGACCTGGTCTAGGATATTGGAGACACTGGTGAGACAATGGATTAGTTGATCCAGGGTGTTGGAATGTATGATTCCAAGAACCGTTGGGAAAAGGAGTTGGTACCCGAGTAGTTTTCCCAGTTAATGGCAGGGTAGTTGAAATCACCCAGTATTAGGATGTTTGGTTGTATCTCAATATTTTCCAGTATGTTTAGAAAGGTGTAGTGAGAATCTTGGGGCATGGTGGGGGACCTGTAGCAAGCTACAATATGGATTTCAGTCTTACCTAGTGTTAGTTGCACCTGGAGAATTTCAGATGCATTGTGTTGGGCAACTAGCCTGAAGGTGTGAATATCCTTGGTGAATATGGACACTCCTCCACCTTTAGTGTTTCAGTCTTGGTTTTGTGGCCGAAAAGTGTGGTAAGAGTTGTAGCCTGGTACTGCAGGGGTGCTCTCTGGAGCCTTAAACCAGGTCTCAGTTACTGCACAGATATCGATGTTCTCCATTTTTAGGAGTGCCTCGAGAGAGTGCATTTTGAGGTTTTGACTTCTTGCATTGAGGAGCATTACCTTCAGATTTTGCATGCTTGTATCTGTTACAGTGGTGGTTTTGTCCTTTGAACCTTGCCTAAAAAGGCACTATATGGGGTGGCAAGAGCTTTAGCCAGTAACCTGAATCCCAGGGGTGACAGGTGCAGACCATCTCTGGCAAAGCATCATGGTTTGTCAATCATGTCTTCCCAGGCAGACAGATACTGGATCCCCTTTGAATGACACCAGAAGCTTAGCCAATTGTTGAAGTCAATCATTTTTTTCTTATACTGTGGTATAATTCTGGGCAAAGGCAGGGTGCTACTCAGGGTTAGGGTCATACCTGCCTGGGCCACATGATCTGAGAGCTCTTCCATGTCTCTTTTCCTGTAGTCCAGGGAGGTAGGTCTCCAGTCATTCACTCCAACATGGACAATAACAGAGTCATATTTTTACTTGCTGTGGAGTGACTTGAGTGCATGCATTATGTGGTGGATCCTGGCACCCAACAGGTGAGCTGACTGTAATTTTTTTGTTCAGCCTGGTGAGTGGGACATCAGTGTGCCTGACTATAGAGTCACCTATGACTAAAGTGTTGGGTACATTGTCTTGCCTTCGGGGCTGTTGTTGGGTGGCACAGTGGTGTTGTGAGCTATGTGTCACTTTGGTTGTGACTGGTATTTGTTTGCATTTCAGCTTCAGAGGTCCTTGTTGCTTGGACAGGTTAATATTAAAGGCCTCCGCATATGAGGATTTAATGTTGCAATGTGTGGGTGTTGATGGTGTGGGTTTTGAAGGGCTATGAGTTGCTTGAGGTGTAGTGCAGGTGTTAACCTTCAGCTCTTGGCTGTCTAGCACAATCTTGGCCGGAGAGAGCTTTGCTTCCAGTTTGGCTATGTAAGTGCATCTCTCGCAGGTTGTAGCATTGGGTGGTAGGAGGATAGGGTTGTCTGTGTACGAGGCAGTTGCCACATTGCCCTAGTATGCCCAGATTCACCAGGTGGATAGGAGAAATCACCGGAAGCTGACCCTTGGATATGCCTGTTTAAGTGCTTTTTTTGTAAAGTACAAGAGCTGTTTTCCCTTACCTTTGCAAGGTACTTTGAAATTATAGGCTGTTTAGTGCCTACGATTACTTTCACCTTATTGACAAGGAGAGTTGAGTACTTGTATCAGTTTCAGGCTTCCTAGTGCTTTCCAGCAGGTTCTAGAGCAAGTGCTAGTCACAGGGGTTCAGATTTTAGTGCTGCTACTGAGAAACCAGCTAGTTCTAAGGGATAATTTGAAGAGCAGACTTTCTGGCATCTGGAATAGTTTAACTGTAGTCCCGCAGTGCTGCACAATGCAAAATATGTGCAAAAACACGTGTTTTTAAGCCTGAAAGTTGAAAGGGATAGAAATCAGCCCAAAAACGCTAATAAAATTACAATTTCAGAGCTGGAAACCACTCCTCTAGTGTTAGATAGGCAGTACAATGCTCATGCTGTTAAGCAGTAGGACTTCCCTCTATCCCAGCAAGGTCTGGATAGCTCTGAACACAGAAAATAAAGTCCTGAGACATGGGATCTGGACTGTCTAGGAAAGGTGGGAAACGAGCAAACAAGATAGTATTTCTTTTTTGGGAAGCTGTCTGTCCCAAGAAACTACTACATTGACAATAAGTAGTAGAGGGAGCAATCCTGGGATTACATTCTTCCAGTCCGTGTCTCATAAATGATTGAAATATGTACTGCCCATCCATATATCCAAGTTACACTTGAATATGGACAGAGGTGAGCTTTTTTGGATGGAGAGACTGTTCCAGAGCATCAATATCTTCTGTGAGATAAACCTATCCCTTCAAATTGCTCAGTTGATGTTGCAGAAGAGGGTTATATCCCTAGACTGAGTATTTCTGATGACATTAGGCGCACTGATGTGCAGTAAATCCATCAGTGATCGATCATAGAATTCCTTGTATACCAGATGCAAGTCACTTTTTAGCAGTTTGTAGGATATTGAGTATGGTGACAGAGCTCTGAGTCTGTCGTTTAGCCCCTGTATCCTTTTAGTAAGGTATCTCTGTGGGTGTTCCAGTTGTTGCATGTGTCTGTTCAGATACATACTAAAGGGGGCATTATACTCAATGATTGACCTAATGAGGGCTGAGTAAAGGGGAACAATGACATCCCTAAATCTAAACATAATCCCTTTGTTTATAGACTGTGCAGTGTAGAAGGGCTTTCTTATGTCAATGGAAACATGTTGACTGAAAGTTAGGTGACTGTCCACATAAATTCCCAAAAAACTAAAAAACTAGATCAGCTCTTAGGGGCATATTGTCAATGTAGTAGTTTCTTGGGACAGACAGCTTCCCAAAGGATACAATAAAACATTTTTTTGGCATTTAGTTTCAGTCCATGATTTTGACTCCAATTATTTGTTTCTGACAAACCTTCCTGGAGGATGCCTCAGTTAATTTGATCTAATTTCTTTTGTTTTGTCCCAAGAAAATCTGAGCTGTCTTTACACATCCAAAGCATGCAATGTTATCTCCCTCTTATTCTGGGGTTTAGGGAAAACAGAGGGAGGGAAATGAAATGATTTAAGGACACTTCTGTAACTACATTTGGTATAAATGAAGTTTCAGTACAAAAGATTTCCTTGATTTTGGTTTTCTAGCCTCCCTCATAATATTTAGTGGGTCCTCTGAGAATGTATATATGGAAGATATGGATGATAGCTCATCCAAGCTGTCAGCCTTAAGATAGTCAGGTTAAGGTGCATTATGGATAGTTTCATCTGGGTAAGAGGTTCACATGCCAGGGCAACATTCACAGCCCTGCCCTTGCTAAACCTAACAGGAGGGAGACACAATGTTGCCTGGGCAAAAAAGGGACTATCTGTATGACTTTTGGCATGTTCTTCTTCATTTTCACACATCTACTGCTGCCCTGCATGATACATCTGCTTTTGACCCACATCACATACCTACCAGTGCTCTGCATCACATATCTACTGCTATCCTGTATGATGCATGTACTGCTATCCTGCATGATGCAGCTACTGCTATCCTATATGATGCATGTACTGCTATCCTGCATGATACATCCATGGCTATCCTGCATGATACACCTACTGCTATCCTGTATGATGTATCTACTGCTATCCTGCATGATACACCTACTGCTATCCTGTATGATGCATGTACTGCTATCCTGTATGATACACCTACTGCTATCCTGCATGATACACCTACTGCTGGTCTCCATGATACACCTATTGCTATCCTGCATGATGCATCTACTGCTATCCTGCATCATACACCTACTGCTAACCTGCATGATACACCTACTGCTAGCCTGCATGACACACCTACTGTTATCCTGCATGATGCATTTACTGCTGTCCTGTATGATACACCTACTGCTATCCTGTATGATGCATGTACTGCTATCCTGCATGATGCATCTACTGCTATTCTGCATGACACACCTACTGCTGTCCTGCATGACACATCTACTGCTATCCTGCATGATGCATCTTCTGCTATCCTGCATGATACATGTACTGCTGTCTTGCATGATACATCTACTGCTGTCCTGTATGATGCATCTACTGCTATCCTGCATGACACATCTACTGCTATCCTGCATGATGCACCTACTGCTGTCCTGCATGACACATCTACTGCTATCCTGCATGATGCACCTACTGCTGTCCTGCATGACACATCTACTGCTATCCTGCATGACACATCTACTGCTATCCTGTATGATGCATCTACTGCTGTCCTGCATGATGCATCTATTGCTATCTTGCATGATACATGTACTGCTGTCCTACATGATACGTATACTGCTGTCCTGCATGATACATCTACTGCTGTCCTGCATGATGCATCTACTGGTATCCTGCATGATACATCTACTGCTGTCCTGCATGATGCATCTACTGCTTTCCTGCATGATGCATCTACTGCTATCCTGCATGACATATCTACTGCTTTCCTGCATGATGCATCTACTGCTATCCTGCATGATACATCTACTGCTGTCCTGCATGATGCATCTACTGGTATCCTGCATGATACATATACTGCTTTCCTGCATGATGCATCTACTGCTATCCTGCATGACACATCTACTGCTATCCTGCATGATGCATCTACATCCTGCATGATGCATGTACTGCTATCCTGCATCATATACCTACTGCTGTCCTGCATGATACATCTACTGCTGTCCTGCATGACACATCTATTGCTGTTCATCATTTACTGCACTGGAGTGTCTTGTTACCTGGACTGATACATTATATTATTACAATATCCCTTGTTTCAAATTTGTATCTACAATGGATGGCTCAGTGGTGCAGCAGTAGTGTTGTCGCCTCACAGCATGAGGTTCTCCAGTTTGATTCTTGGCTAGAGTGCCTTCTTTGTGGAGTTTGCATGTCCTCCCTGCATTCGTGTGGTTTCCCCTGGGTGCTCTGGTTTGATTCTCGGCTGGGGTGCCTTCTTTGTGGAGTTTGCATGTCCTCCCTGCATTCGTATGGTTTCCCCTGGGTGCTCTGGTTTGATTCTCGGCTGGGGTGCCTTCTTTGTGGAGTTTGCATGTCCTCCCTGCATTCGTGTGGTTTCCCCTGGGTGCTCTGGTTTGATTCTCGGCTGGGGTGCCTTCTTTGTGGAGTTTGCATGTCCTCCCTGCATTCGTGTGGTTTCCCCTGGGTGCTCTGGTTTGATTCTCGGCTGGGGTGCCTTCTTTGTGGAGTTTGCATGTCCTCCCTGCATTTGTGTGGTTTTTCCTGGGTGCTCTGGTTTGATTCTCGGCTGGGGTGCCTTCTGTGCAGAGTCTGCATGTCCTCTCATTTTCTACAGCAGAAATTGCTGGTAATTAAGTATGAATGCTAATGCTATTACTCTGGCTGAAGAATGAATATGACCAGCTCTGGTCTCTCTCTTGGAAGAACAAATCAGCTAACTGGGGGCCAGAGAGGGGAGATATCAGGTAGGGTGTTCAAACAAGGAAATAAATAAAAAATACATAAATGTGTGTGTGTTTAATGTTGATAAGGAGGATCCATCACTGGAATAATAACACCTATTTGTTAACCACATATGGACACACAAACACTTTTTTAGGGGCACCTTGGGACCAATGTCTGGTAAAGTGACTTACTTTTCAAGTAGGCAAATGAGGTGATAAGGGAATCAAACCCTGTACCATAGGAACTACAGCTCACAACCATATCCCTCTATATAACAGCTGACAGACACATCAAGGAATACCACAGCTGGATTATCCAGAGGATTCGTGTAATGTAATTTATATAACTCCTGGTTCTGTTAGAAAGTACAGTTGTGTACACTTACCATAAATGTAGATGTTCGAGTGTATTCACTGTTACAGTCATTACATTTGGGTAATTTGCTGGCAGGTTGCCCTCAGTTGGCCAGAATTCCAAAGTCTTGGGTCCTGCATCAGTTGCTGTCTCCTCTTCCATGACGTCAGGTCGTCAGGGGTATAAAACAAGCAGCTGATGCCATTTTCTTTAGTTTTTCTTGCCCCAGATGTCAGGTAGCAAATATATATATATATATATATATATATATATATATATATATATATATATATATATATATATATATATATATATATAAACTATATATACATGCAATAATACAAACTTTACCTTCATCTACAAGCAAATACACCACAAAGGTTGTGGAAGATAGTGAAGGAAAGAGGAACTCCAGAATAAAAAGGGGGGTGGCAGGCGAGTAACCTGGACTGCAACAGTGAATACACTCGAACATCTACATTTATGGTAAGTGTACACAACTGTACTATGTTCTTCATGTTTCACTGTTGCATTTTACATTTGGGTAGAATCCCAAAGCTATGGATGGGAGGCTGGAGCTAAACTGCATTAGGGATGGCTATAAGGCACTGCAGAACTGCAGTGGCAAAGACTGCCCTGGACTTAGAGTAGAGAGGCAAATGATAATGCTTTGTAAAAGTGTGAACAGAACTCCAAGTAGCAGCTTCTAGAATGTCTTTGGTTGTTACTCCTCTGAGAAAAGCTGCTGATGTAACTGCAGCCCTGGTGGAATGAGACTTGATGCCCTTGGGCACCAGTTTGCCATGGTGTAAGTAGCAGAAACGAATGCAGTGGCTTATCCACTTTGACATAGTCTGCTTTGAAATAGCCTTTCCCTCTGATCCTGCAGCAAATGTCACTAGTAACTGCTCAGTTTTTCTTAGAGCTTTAGTCCTGCTCAAGTAGAATCTTAGTTGTCTGTGTACGTCCAAGGAATGCAGAATCCACTCCCCCTTGTTCTGCGGATTTGGATAAAAAGTTGGCAGATGAATAGCTTGGTTAAGAGCCACACTAGAAACCACCTTAGGCATAAATGAAGGATTGGTCCTGAGGGACACCCTGTCTGGGTAAAATATGATAAAAGACTCCACAGCCATGAGGGCCTGTAGCTCTGAGATCCTTCTTGCTGAAGTAATTGCCAGGAGCAGAACTGTTTTCCATGATAAAAACTTTAGGTCTGCAGTAGCAGCTGGTTCAAATGGAGGCAGCGTGAGCTTTTCCAACACATAATTTAGGTCCTATGCAGCAATTGGTGATCTTCTGGGAGGCCTTAAAATTTTGGCCCCTCTAAGATACTGCTTTAGTAAAGGATGAGAAAAGATTGGTGGCTCTGTGTTGTAATGAGCCGAGATGGCAGAGGCATGGATTTTTATTGATGAAAAAGATAGGCCTTTATTGTAAAATCTGAGGAATATTTGGCTCTGCTGTGTCAGTTCCTTGTGCTTGGTTCCAAGCACAGGATCTCTTCCATTTATCAGCATAAAATTTTCTAGTACTAGGCCTTCTGGCTTCCAAAATGACATCCATCTCAGCTTTAGTGAGAGGTGTTGTTTGAATAACTACATGATCAGCCATGCTGCCAGATTCAGTGTTTGGAGCTGATTGCGCAGGATCTGATTGTTTTGCTGGGACAGTAAGTGAGGTATTTGAGGAAAGTACCAAGCTGGGAATTGAGACATGTTCCTTAGGATTGGGTACCAGTATTTGCGGGGCCAGTCTAGGGCAATTAGTATCATCTTTGGTTTCTCTTGTCTGACTTTTAGTAGGACCTTGGGAAGAAGAGGCAGAGGAGGAAAGGCGTAAACTGATAGGTTTTTCCAACTGAAGGATAGGGTGTCCACTTTCCATGCTTGTCTGTGATAAGTCCTTGTACAGAATTTTTCCAGTTGATAATTCCGAGGAGAGGTAAATAGGTCTATGTCTGGGCTCCCCCATTTCTTTGTTATCATGCTGAAGACTTGTGGATCTAGTTTCCATTCGTGAGGGTCCATAAGGTTTCTGCTTAAATCATCTGCCAGAGTATTTTGCTTTCCTGGCAGGAATTGAGCTTGAAGATGGACTTGGTAAGTCAAGGCTGTGTCCCACAGTGCCATGGCTAGTTTGCAAAGGGGGTATAAGTGCTTGCCCTCCTGCTTGTTTATATACCACATAACTGTGGTGTTGTCCATCTTTATCAGTAGGTGTCCTGGATGAAGTAAGTCCTTAAAGGCTGTCAGGGCATTTTGAACAGCTAACATCTCTTTTTGGTTGATATGCAGCTGCATTTGTTTTGGGGTCCATATGCCCTGAAAGCATTTTCCCACTAGATGGGCCCCCCATGCATAATCTGATGCATCTGTTGTTAAGGTTTGGCTGGCAGGGGGTAGAGTGAAAGCCCGTCCCATGTTTTGGTGACATGCCTTTGCCCACCATAGAAACTCCTGTTGTAGGCAGGGAATGAGAGGATTCATTGTTTCCAGACTGTGACAATGTTGACTCCATAAACTTTTTAGGTACCACTGTAGTTTCCTCATATGCAGTCTTGCATATGGAATCAGTAGAATGCAGGATGCCATGAACCCCAAAGCCTATAGAGTTTGTCTTGCAGATAACTGGGTTTTTGTTGCCATCAGTTTGAAGTAAGTAGTCAGTTGCCTTTGTTTGTCTGGCATGAGGAAAGCCATCTGGGCAGTTGTATTCAAGCTTGCACCCAGGAATGTTATCTTTTGAGAAGGTACCAGTTGTGATTTATTTTCGTTTATTGTGTACCCTACGCATGTTAGAAGCCTTTTCACAAATGCCAGATGCTGAAGAAGAATGTCCTTGTTCTCTGCTTGAATGAGACAGTCGTCCAAGTAAGGATATATCTGTATACTTCTTTGTCTACAAAATGCAATTACTGGTGCCAGGCACTTTGTAAAGACCCTGGGCACAGTAGATAAGCCAAAGGGCAGTGCAGAGAATTGGTAATGCATAAAGCCAACCTTGAAATGAAGGTATCTTCTACATGATTCCCTTATTGGGATATGCAGGTATGCCTCTTTTAGGTCTAATGTCACCAGCCAAGTATTCTTGCCCAGCATGGGCAGAAGCTGCTGCAAAGTTAGCATTTTGAATTTTGGAATGTCCAGGTATGTGTTCAAAATTGATAAATCCAGTATTGGGCACCCGGCCTTGTCTTTTCTAGGTACCAAGAACAGTCTTGAATAAAAACCTTGCCCTTTTTCCTGTTCTGGTACTGGCTGAATAGCCCCCATATCCATGAGGGACGTAACCTGTTTCTGTGCCTCTGCCCATTGATTTTTTGGCAGATCTGGCCAACCATTGGCAATTGGCAGAGTGTGGAAATGGAATCTGTATCCCTGAGATACTATGTTTAACACCCACTTGTCCTGGGTTATTAACTGTCAATTTTGAGCATAAAGTGCTAATTTTCCCCCTAAGGGTGCTGCCAAAAGATAAGTGCTTGGTGATGGCAGAGGAAGTCATTGAGACTGTTTACTGTAGGGTTGCGCTTTATTTCCTCCAGATTTGGAGGTAGAAGCACCCCATTGCTTTGACCTGTAAGAATCCTGTGACTGGTATCTAGAACCTTTAGGGCACTTGGATTTGTCCCATTGAGCTCTGTCGAACACAGGAAAGGACCAATTTTTTGCAGGCCAGTGTCTACTGAATCTTGGTGGCTGCACTTGTAAGAAGTCTTTTACAGTTTGCATAGACTTAGCTTTGTCTTCCATTTTGTATAAGACCTCTTCTGCCTTAATACCAAACAGAGTATCATGCTGTAAAGGTACATCCAGCAATTTAACTTTAACATGATCAGGCAAATTTTGCTCCTTTAGCCAGGTATGCCTCCTAATCATAGATCCAGTAACTGTGGCCCTGCAGGAGGCCTATAAGGAATCAAAACCGCATTGCAAAGTATGCTTTCCAGCTTGTTCAGCTGCATGCAATAATTCCTGCAATTCTTTATTTTCTGCACATTCAGAAATCAACATCATTTTCTGTTTCTGTAATCCCAGAACATGTTGTTGATACTTGAGCATATGAAACTGGCAGTTTAAGGCCCTAATTGCCAAGATTGCAGATGTATAAACCTTCTTTCCCCATCTATCCAGTGCCCTTGAATCTCCGTCAGAGGGGGTAGGATTTTTTTGTTGTTGAGGCCTTAACACCTTTTGGACCCTGTGAAATAGTTTTAGGGTTAGCAGCAGGATTTCTAAATAAAAATGTGTGTGAATCAGGAACCCTATAATATCTGTCTGGCTTGCTAGGAGCTGGAGGTAAGGAGTTTGGAGTCAAGCTTGACTCCGAAAACACATCATCCACAATGTCTAAAACAGGAGATATGGCTAAAGGCCTATGCTGAGGGAGAAGAAGGAAATCCCTGAGCCTCTTTTTTGATTCTGAGAAATCTTGACTCTCCCAGTGAAAATGCTCCCTCAAAGTATGCAAGGTGTATCCAAAGGAATAATCTTCAGGAGGAGATGCAGATGGGATAGATTCCTCTGCATCAGAATCCTCATAGGGTGGTATAGATAATTCCTGATCAGAAGAGGAATCAGAAGAAATAGAAACCTGATCTGAAGATTCATAATCAGTGTCTTGCCTAGGCCTCTTATCAGGAGGGAGTTGGGAACCCCTGATCAAGGTAATTAGGTCTTCAGCCATTTTGATCATTTGTTTTTTGGGCATAGAGGCCTGTGCATGTCACTCATGTATCATTTTTTTTAGCTTTAGAAGTTGCTTTTGTCTTTGATTTTTGAAGCTGGCATCGGTTTTATATAAAAATGTTGTGGCCTGAATGCACCCTCAGAAGCCGGTGCCTGCTCAGCGGCTCCAGACCCATCCAAGGGAGAGTCATCCACGGGTACAATACTTTGAGAATCTCATGGCATGCTGGACTCCACATGCGTCTCGGTAGGGGCCTGCGACTCGAACGTAGTGGGTATCAGGGGCTGCGAAAGCACCTCACTGAGTACCGGCGAACCGGTGACTGGCTTAGGAGAAGCTTTGTCGTCGGTTTTGGACCTCGACGGTCTGTCTCTGTTCTTTTCTTTGCATTTTTTGTGTACTCCGGTAGTCAGATTGCTATCCGATGACATTTCAGGATAGTTAAATCTGTTTCCAAAATATTTTGAGGCAAAGATATACCAATGCTTAATAGTGCGTTGGTTAAATCTAACACAAAACCGACAGCTAGGCACATTATGATCAGGGCCTAGGCAAGGAATACAATATAAATGGAAATCCTTATGAGGTATTTGCTTCCCACAAGTAATGCAATTATTAACTTTTTCTGACATCGGTATGGAGCAAGAAAAAAGTTTCCCCAATGGAATTCTTAGCTTTAGTGAAGACTTCAGTTCTGAAAGTCAAATTCGAAAATTTCAGGAGTCGGCCGACTGGCACTTGCAAACTGCTTCTGCTTTGGGCACCGCGCAGCAAGAAAGACTAAAGAAAATGGCGTTGGCTGCTTGTTTTATACCCCTGATGACCTGACGTCATGGAAGAGGAGACAGCAACCGACGCAGGACCCAAGACTTTGGAATTCAGGCCGACTGAGGACAACCTGCCAGCAGATTACCCAAATGTAATGACTGCAATAGTGAAACACGAAGAACATCTAGGCAGGTTGCCTGGGGACAGGAGAAAAGGAATACATTTCCAGATATACTGGGGATGGCACAGTGGTGCAGCAGTAGCATTGACACCTCATAACAAGCGGTTCTCTGGTTCGATTCTTGGCTGAGGTGCCTTCTGTATGGAGTCTGTATGTCCTCCCTGCATTCGTGTGGGTTTCCTCTGGGTGCTCCGGTTTCCTCTCATGTTACAAAGACATGCATCTGGAGGATTTCTCCCCAGGCCTCCGCTGAAAATTGGCTTCGTTCCAAGTTGGACTTTCCCAGTTAACAAATGTTAAATAAATAAATAAAAATAAAAAAATATATACATTGGCTTTATTTTTTGAAGTATGTCCCCAAAGGATAGTTCCTTGGGTGAAGACATAGATGGTAACATTGTCAGCAGTGAAACAGGTAGCGCACACACCTCTGGTGCAGAAGGCTGTGGGTTCTATTCCCACAACAGGTGACTGGACTGCTGAAACTGAAGTGCAGCATAAAAGAGTTGCTGCACTCCTGAGTGTGTTGTGCTCTACTTAACACAACATAAAGCCATAGTTTACACGCACATTTCTATTTCTTACTGTTTATCATTTTACTAATCATTGTTATTCTTCCATAACTGACCCCCCCACTCCTTCAACCAGAATCTGATTTTTCACAAGATATCTGTCAAAATTAATTTACCATTAAACAAAATTTAATTCAATTTTTCATTTAAAATAACCCATATAACATAAAAGAAATTCTTCATTATCCTTCTCACATATTCTTTCTTCTTATTCTTGTAATGTCCATACATAATCATAATAATATTCATGTTATGTCATTAATATTTAAAAAAAAAAACATTTTCTCCATACAACTTTTTCCGGAATTTCACCAAAATCTTTTACATTGCAAAGAAGGTGCTCTGTCATCTCTTCCTCCCAACAAAATAAACACACTCTTTCAACTTTATTTTAATGTGGCATATTCCCCTTTACAGGTAACTTATTGATTACCGATTTCCATAGGAAATCCTAACACTCTACTAATTTGGTACACCACTTTTCCCTTACTTTAATGGCTCTAATCAATTCTTCTGGTATATTTTTTCCACATATTTACATAATAATATTTCATCACATTATTATGCCATAACCTTCTATCTTTCTCTATAACATTAGTTTTTACTTTCTATGTTCATATTTTTTCTTGATAATTTTTAATTTCTTTTTCTCTTTTTCATATTCTCATCATCTCCCAGAACTTTTTTGTACTGGCATTTAAGCATTTAAACATTTAAACATTTAAACACGTGTACTATTAATTTTTCACTCTCTTCCTTTACCCACTTTAAAACTCTACAAAAGTTTATAGAAGCAGAATAAACAACTGTATTTAGTAACCACAATCCCTCTTCATCTTCACTCATATATACCACACATCTTTTCACTGACTTTAATCTTGAACCCCATATGAAACAAAACATCTATTACACAGTTTCTTTTTATATACACTATTTTTCCTATTAATACAGAAGTCACCAGATATATTTCTTCCTGAGCATCAATCTATACATCTTTCACAGAAGACATATTTGTTTCATTTTTATCAACAATTCCCATCGCATCAAAGCTACATAATTTATCCCAGATTTTATTCCTAGCAAATGCCCTTCATTAATTGACAGTACACACCTCCAATTGTCACCAGATCACCTAAACCTTTACTTTTTTCTTTATTCAAGACCACTTCTATTTCCTTTAAACATGCATTCAGACAAACCATCTCTTTCCTCATCCATATCTTGATCTTAGCAAATACCACTATATTGTGTGTCTATGTCAGAACTACCAGTATCACTACCTCCTTCTGTATCACATTTCTAACATTTTTCATTTTATATGCTTATTCCACTCATGGGACATCCTCGTCTTATGCCACACTTCATGCATGCTTCTTTATTCAGCCACGCATTAATTGAAAGTCTTACCCTATTATTCTGATATGCTGACACACACACACACACACACACACACACACACACACACACACACACACACACACACACACACACACACACACACACACACACACACACACACACACACACACACACACACACACACACACACACACACTCTCCTAATTATATTACCTGCTCCATGATTCTCCAAAATATCCCACAAAGCTTCAAGCCCTCCTGTATCAAATGCCTTGCTAATATCACCTGCCTTCTTTTCTCTCCTGAAGTTAACTCTCCTCTGCTATAATTTCTGTATATATATTTATAATTGTATTTGAATCTTTTCTATTTGTTATAATTATACCATTATTGTAACAATTTCACTGTTATTGTTTACATTGAATGTACTACAACTGCTCAACTTACTTTGTTTGGTGTGTTAACATTTCTTTGTATGTAATTAATGTGGAGCTTTTCTCCTTGGGCTTCCACTGAAAATGGGCTCTTTTTCTGACCCAGTGGACTTTCTCTGTAAACAATTGCAATAAATAAATAATCATCATCCACAATTCTTCTCATAACCAATAACAAGTCTTGGCATCTCTTCTATTTTATACCATATATACTTTCTTCCAGAATGTTCCCAGTCCTTCCTTCCATTTTCTTCTGTATTGTGTCGATACAAATGCCACACTGTATGTTATTTAGTGTGATGAGTCTCCACGTTTTTATTTCATTTGTATTATCTTTCTTCCATAGAAATTTAAATAACCCGTTACACAACTCTTCATAAAAACAACGTTCCTTCAACTATTCATTCATTGCATTCACTTCTTCTTTTTCTTCTTTGGCTTTTCTCGGTTAGGGGTTGCCACAGCAGATCATCTGTCTCTTCATGATTGGCAGTGGAATTTTACAGTGTCGAGTTGCCAGCCCAGCGCCAAACCTTCCCCAGAAGGCACTCACTCACTCATTCACTCACTCACTCACTCACTCACTCACTCACTCACTCACTCACTCATGCCTAGGGCCAATTTAGAGTGTCCAATCCACCTACAGCATGTCTTTGGGATGTGGGAGGAAACTGGAGAACCCGGAGAAAACCCACGCGACCACAGGGAGGACATGCAGACTCCACACAGAAGGCACCCCAGCCAAGGATCAAACCGGAGAACCTCTTGCTGTGAGGTGGCAATGCTAACCTTTGTACCACCGCGGCCGCCCGCATTGCATTCACTACATTTACATAATGCATTGTTTGCCAGTCCACTTATTTCTTGTGCATTCCATTAATTTCCATTCTCTCCCTTATTTTGTGTCCTTACACATATTTTCTGCATGTTGTACTGCAACTCTCATTATTTGTTCTTGTGTTAATTCTTACCTCTCCTTTTAAATTGTTCATTTCTCTCATTATACTAATATCCTACTTTACTATTTTACCCAAACATACAGATGCCGCCTCCCTTCTCCCTTGTAAAGAATCTCTCCATCTAAACAGTAACGCGTTATTTTTCCTCTGATTTTGTATGCTTCTTTTCCTTATTGTAATGCTCTCTTATAATATTCTCTAATTATCATTTTATAAATTTTCCAATACTTCACTTTCTCAACCTTTCTTACATCATCCTGTCACTGAAAAAGCATTTTTATACTTTTATACTTCTTTTGAATGCAATCCACCACTCAGAACAGTTTTTATATAAGTTCTGCATGATTATATGATCCTTCCTTAACTGCAATACTCTCCAGACTCCAATTTCATCCCATAATTTCTTATTTATTCTTGTTATTCCTTCCCTGTTGTAATACACACCCTTTCTTCCATTACCTCCATCCATATTGCTAAATGGTCTGAAATACCTGTTACAACTGTATCACAACTGTATCACCAGCGGGTCTATATTACCAACTTGAATGAACTGAAACTCGAATACCATTTCATCGACACATATGTGTCGAATACACAGGTAAGTGAACAGCCACATTACCATTTTTTTCCTAGGGAAAACAATCGGTAGGCCAACTACACATGACACACCAGTACAAACATGTGGGGGGCTGTTCCCCCCCAACTAAATATACTAACTCTGAGATCTCACTACAGTGGGGAAAAGAACAAATTGACAGCAACGGCCAACTGATTGTTTTCCCTAGAAAAAAATCAGTGATGTGGTCGTTCGCTTACCTGTGCATTCAACACATATGTGTCGATGAAATGATATTCGCATTTCAGTTTGTTCGAGTTGGTAATATAGACCCTCACCAGCTACTACCCCAAGTCTTTTGATAATACAAAATAATCAATTTCAGATCCAAGCCGTCAGCTTTAGGATAATCAGGTTAAGGTGCATTATGCATCTTTTCATCTGTGCCCCCTGACTATTGTTCTATACAACTAATTTACCATATGTTATCACTTACTGTATTTTTTACATCATTCCTCTTCTTTTTATATCTTCCACTTAAATCACACTTAAAGTCCCCCGCAATTATAATTTTCTTGATAACCACCACATAGTCTAATATTTGATGAAACAAATTATCTCTTTCCTTAATAGGCCTATATTTTTATTTGACATTTGTTGACTGGGAAACTTCAACTAGGATAGAGTCTATTTTCAGCAGAGGCCTGGGGAGAAATGCTCCAAACACATGCATCTAATGCTATAATTATAAAAACATGTACTTTCCACCTGACATCCAAAACCTTCTTATTCTTACATCTAATATTTTCACAGGTTTTTACACAACACAGGCACAAAATGACTTTCACAGCCATACTATATTTCTACCCCACAATTTTTCTGTTTGCATTCTTTCCTCACTATTTAGGACTCTTGCATCCTCTAACATAATAACATCCATATCTGACCTGGTACACCATTCTAGTATTCCTGTCATTCATACAGTGTTAACAGTACTGTTCATATTTACTGAAAGTACTCCAAAATTGTTCCTTTTCCTTCTTTTTAAGTTTAGAGGAAATATTTTTAAATTTCCTTTTTCTTATTTTTTATTGAATATTTTCCTGGGTTTATATACAAATAATCCTTGATCATAAGAATCAAATTATTTCACTGGCTTTTATCATTTAAGTTACTACTAGAAAAATAAATAATTGTTTCATTGATAAATGTCCTTTATGTTATACAGTTCCAAAAACTTCATCATCAGTCCCTCAGTTTCAGATGCTAAGTCATAAAAATCTCTTGTCCATATATATATATATATATATATATATATATATATATATATATATATATAAATATGCATGTATGGATCAACTTTATAAAGTCAAAAAAATATGATCGAAATACATAACATCAAAACCACAGTCAAATACTCACTTAGCTGAAAGTTCACAACATCGAATACCATAACATCGAACTGCAAAAAACAAACAGAAACTCCACTGACTCAAAACTGCAACTATTTTTTAACTCCTACATTTTTACATGTGTGCTGTGCCCCCTGCATCCCCATACCCCACACAAATTAAATATACTAACTCCGAGATTGCACTGCAGTGAGGGAAATGGTAAACGTTGGACACACTCTGCATCTACCACTACATAAGTAGTTTCAACATCTTAACAGTTCAACCCTCCCTTCTAAACTCAACATGTACCTATTACTTTTTTATAATTTCTTTTCTTCTTTTAAATTTCTACTAAACTCTTCACCAAAACCAGCATCTTCTGACATTATGTCTGCCAGATTTCTTTTACGACCACAACACAGCACTTTATATGGACAAAGCAGCATTTACTTTTACTAATGGGAACTTACAGTTAGCTTTTCTACGCTCGGTGTTATAGTAAGAGTAACCCAGTTAACAAAGGCTAGATAAATAAACAAATAAATAAAAAATAAGAATGCACTGCCCTGTGTCAGAGTCATATAGTGGGAGTTGATAGATATGATCCCACAGAAACAGCTCATCGCTTTCTGAATTTGGTGTATCAGAAGCTTTTATATGATGAATTTCTACCTTTCTTCTCTTAGAAGGTATCATGATAACTGAAGAATTTCTATAACTGGCTGCTTGGACATAAGAAAACTCAAAGTCAACACAAATATTGTGAAGAAGCCTGGGAGGTGGACTGGACCAAGGATACACTCAGTCTTGGATCAGGTAAGCTAGTGGATGCTCATCTGGACATTGGTGCTTTAAGCCCTAGTGTCTCTGTTTGAAACTACTTCAGAAACATAGTTCATAGGCAGGCAAACAAGGCCGCCACTGATCGTCTAGGATTGCAGGGGTATTGCCTCCCCATTGTTAATCACAGACTGGTGTTGGTAGGAGGGGTCCTCAGAGTGGCTGTGGAGCCAACTGACATCTCAATGGTATTAGTCCGGAACAACATTCTAGGCGCTAGAAGTGTGGTGATCTGTAAAGCAGTTGTATCACATGCCTTAATCAAATTCCACTGTAAAGCCAAGGACTGTGAAGGTACCTTGCTGACTTCAGTGGTACCAGACCTAGGGAAATCATCTGTGTCTTTCCATTTGTTTCTCCTCATCTTCCTTTTCATAGTACTCCTGGAGTCCTTAGCTAATGCCATGGCAGAATATATTTGTGGAATAACCTGCATATTCCCCAAAAATTTAGCTCTCCTCCCGATTGTCATTAGGGTGACCTTAGCACAGTGTGGACAGCTGGATAGCCATCTCTATTATGATGAAGATGAAGGCCAAGACAAGAAAGGCAACAGTTATGAAAATATTTATATGGGATTTGTTACCACAATCTGCACAGCTGTTCTTCTTTACAACAATTTCAATATCAGAGCTGCTATCAGTCATTAAAAAGTACAGCTAATATTCCTTTAGATTCGAAAAAAGATTCCCATGGAGGAGCACTTCTCCATCTCTAGAAGCAGGCTGAGCCACTCAGTTGATGACACATACACTGCATGCAACTATAACAGACAGTGCACAATGAAAGGTCCAAAGATGGTATCAATCAATACCCTCTTATATCACTACTGTCCTGATGCCCAAGTGGGATGGACATCTGAAAGTTGGGACAACCATCAGGTTACCTGCAAGCAGGATATTACACTGAGGACTGAAACAGCAAGCAGTATAAACATTTCTGTAAATGCAGTTATGTGATCAACTCAGAGTACAGGGATGGGATGAACTGGTAGTACAGTGGAGGGAAGTACTAGAAGAATAGTGGCAAAAGTACTAGAAATACAGTGGACAGAAGTACTAGAAATGCAGCGGAGGCAAATACTAGAAGAACAGCAGAAAAAGAACTAGAAGTACAGTGGGGTAAATACTGGAAGTACAGTGGAGGGAAGTACTAGAAGTACAGTATATGGAAGCAGTAGAAGTACAGCGGAGGGAAGTACTAGAAGTACACCGAATGGAAGTACTAAAAGTGCAGTGGATGGGGTACTAGAAGTACAGTGGAGGGAAGTAATAGACGTCCAGTGAATGGAAGTACCAGAAGTACATTGGATGGGGGTACTGGAAGTACAGTGGAGGGAAGTACTAGAAGTACAGTATATGGAAGCACTAGAAGTACAGTGGAGGGAAGTACTAGAAGTACAGTATATGGAAGCACTAGAAGTACAGCGGAGGGAAGTACTAAAAGTACAGTGAATGGAAGTACTAAAAGTGCAGTGGATGGGGTACTAGAAGTACAGTGGAGGGAAGTAATAGACGTACAGTGAATGGAAGTACCAGAAGTACATTGGATGGGGGTACTGGAAGTACAGTGGAGGGAAGTACTAGAAGTAAAGTATATGGAAGCACTAGAAGTACAGTGGAGGGAAGTACTAGAAGTACAGTATATGGAAGCACTAGAAGTACAGTGGAGGGAAGTACTAGAAGTACAGTATATGGAAGCACTAGAAGTACAGTGGAGGGAAGTACTAGAAGTACAGTGAATGGAAACACTAGAAGTACAGCGGAAGGAAGTACTAGAAGTACAGTGAATGGAAGTACTAGAAGTACAGTGGATGGAAGTACTAAAAGTGCAGTGGATGGGGTACTAGAAGTACAGTGGAGGGAAGTAATAGACGTACAGTGAATGGAAGTACCAGAAGTACATTGGATGGGGGTACTGGAAGTACAGTGGAGGGAAGTACTAGAAGTAAAGTATATGGAAGCACTAGAAGTACAGTGGAGGGAAGTACTAGAAGTACAGTATATGGAAGCACTAGAAGTACAGTGGAGGGAAGTACTAGAAGTACAGTATATGGAAGCACTAGAAGTACAGTGGAGGGAAGTACTAGAAGTACAGTGAATGGAAACACTAGAAGTACAGCGGAAGGAAGTACTAGAAGTACAGTGAATGGAAGTACTAGAAGTGCATTGGATGGGGTACTAGAAGTGCAGTGGATGGGGTACTAGAAGTACAGTAGATGGAAGCACTAGAAGTGCAGTGGATGGGGTACTAGAAGTACAATGGATGGAAGTACTAGAAGTGCAGTGGATGGGGTACTAGAAGTACAGTGGATGGAAGTACTAGAAGTGCAGTGGATGGGGTACTAGAAGTACGGTGGATGGAAGCACTAGAAGTGCAGTAGATGGGGTACTAGAAGTACAGTGGATGGGGTACTGGAAGGGCAGTAGAGGAAAGTACTGGGCATCAGTTATGGGGTGAAGTGAAGGTGGTTTGCAATAGCAAGTTAACGCAGGAATCAGAAGTTGTGTGTAAGGATAAACATCAAGATATGAGAAAAACAGAAAAGGATCTGGAGAAAATTCACCACTGAATAAGTAAGCCCAGGAAACATGTAGCAAGGTGAATGGACAAGAAATATGTTGTGTGATGCAGAATAGCAGAGATGGAGCCCTGAGGCACAGATGTGAAAGGCCTAAGAATAAGCACTAGGTGGAGCAGGCGAGAGGGCAGGACATTTTCTATGAGGGAAAATGAAAGAAATAATGGCGGTAAGTACATACAGGAGTGATGCTGTTTCGCATGGAGATGTGAATAGAAAGTTTTGGAAAACTTGTATAAAAAGCTGTAACAAAACCAGAGTATAAAATGTAGACTATTGTCAGGTTCGAAACAGTACAGCTTGAATTGAGAAGGAAAACTATACTGAAAAAGAATATGTTAGACACTTTAGCTAAAGAAATTCTTAAGGTTGATTTTTTAAGAGCCTTAAAGTAAGTGGTAACAGGCAAAACCGTAGGCAGCCACCTGAATTCTACAACTTAATTTCAAAAGAGGTGGCAGCATTTCTGAAGAAAATGTTCAGTAAAACAGATGGAGTTACTACATTTCTAGTCAACTAACAAACTGCCTAGACCAAAAAAGCCTACTTTTATCGACTATCATAACAGATGGCATAGTATATCCACATCACCTATCTCCTTCATTGACAATATAGTCTGAAAGGTTTACTGTGATAAGGTTGAAGTGGATTCGGTTGAACCCACTTCAGTTGAAGTCCGGAGGCCAAACGGCAACAATGTCAAACCCAACATTGTTGAAGTACAAATCTGGCCCCTATCTCAACCCATGTTAAAGCCCATTTCGAGGTCAAAGATGAGTAATATTTCGATGATGTTGGATTGTGACATTGCCGTTTTTATGGACGTGGGTCAATGATCCCATCATTCGATGGGGTCTGGTTTGACCATACCATTGTGAACTGTCTGACATATATACTACAGCAAACTCAAAGGTGCAAAATTCATATATATAGTAAGTTCAATGGAGACCATGGAGACAGGAGGCATGTAAAAATACATTTTTGTTCAATAATCTAGCAAAATTAAATTGAGTTCATGTAGCTTTAAAGTATGAAAAGAAAGCAAACAGTACAGTAGCATTTTCTCATAATAAATGTTCATTATACACAGCCCCTCCACAATACAAGCTGTTGTGCTATAGAAGGAATGTCCAAGGCTTCAGGCCTCTTCCAGGACCAATTATCAGCTTGAAAAAATGGGTATTACCACAAGGTGCAAAGTATACACCACAGATTAACCCCATCTGAGCTCCCAAGCAGTTTGCCTTTGGGCTCTTCCTTCAGACAATCCTCCAGGTGAAGAACTAACCTCTTTGTTGCTATATCCTTCTATAAAACATTAATTGGAAATTAAAACCTTGTTAACTACATAATTAATACTAATTGTTGCCTAATTACCTATTCATAAGATTGATTCCACATACTGAAACACACATTTTAAAGGCAAATTACTTCTTTCCCATAGCAAACAGGTTACAAAGACACCCTCCAGCACAAAACAATGGACTGTAATTTCATAATGCTGAGTTGCAGTGCATCAACAAACCTCAACAATCTGTCAGCATTTTGATTGACTAGAGTGGGCCTATAGATCAATATATTGATTAGTTAGTTAGGGTTAGTTTCCACCATAATCAGTGTATTGCTGTCAAATAACCATTACAAAGGGGCATGACATGTTACCAGATCGAACAGCACCTCTAACATGCAGGGCTTCACAGCATAAAATCTGCACCGTACTGCTTGACAGTCTCGTTCACTGATGTGCGATTCTTCTTGTTGTGCTGCTCAACTTCTTGCTGTTATTGTGTACAGGGAGTTGCTTGGTGCTCTTGAGGTAACACTTCCCCAAACCTTCCTCTGAGGTTTGAGTACTCAGGGAAAACTCTTTAGGAAATAGGAATATCAGGAATTATTAGCACGAGCTCAGAACATAGGATACTTTCTGGTTCATTAAATGCTCTATCCACTTCATGCTCTATCTGGTTCAAGTGACAATTACATATTTATTTATTTATTTATTTATTGACATTTGTTATTGGTCCAACTGAGCCACTGGCTCATTTTAAGTGGAGACCCGAGGAGAAAAGCTCCAGGTCACAAAGAAATTTCATATTAAAATTCACACTCAAAAGCATTACAGTACATATAATAATTCACACTTCAGGATAGTACAAAGTTAGAGTGCAAGAATGAAAACATACAAAGCTAAAAACAAATGCATAGTGCCTAACAAAATAGCACTTGTCCAAAGAGATATACAATAATATACATCATAATATTCAAGTCTTCACTATGGAGAGGATGAGTTAACCAGGTAAACACATTGTAGGTACAAGTTTAAAAATAGGGAGAGAGTACTGTAAATTTTCAAGTGCTGGGAATATGAAGCAAGAGTGAAGTGAATTTTAGGTTGGGTCATGGCAGGAGCAAGTCTTGGTGTTGAGAAGATGTAGTTTAAGTTCTTTCTTAAAGTGTAGAAGGTGGATAATGGAGCGAATGTGTATAGGAAGTTTGTTCCAAGCTTGGGCAACAGAGTATTTATAAAGAAGTTTATCCATGTTTTTTATTTGATGATAAATATCTAAAAGTTGCTGGTTAGAGGTACGTAGGATCCAAGATGGGGAGTAGAGGGATATGAGGGAGGATAGAGCATGGAGTGAAGATAGTTTGTATAGAATAATGTGTAACGTTTGAAATTGTGATAGCAAGAGTTGTTGGTGGAGTTCAAGCTAACAACGCAAGGCAGTAGTGTGAGTTGTAGGGAGAGTTCATAATCAATCTTGCTATTTTGCGGTATGTTTGTTGAAGTTTGAGCAAGGTCTCTCATTTTATAAGGTATCCTAAGTACTTGGCCTCTATCATACCCAGTTTACTTTTATTAGCATTTAGAGTTATGTCTACCTGCTATTTGGATTCTAACACAGCTTGTGCTTTTAGTAAGTGGGACTCTCATTTGGAATGAATAAGCACATCATCTACTTATGCCACATCAAAGCAGGAGTGAGATTTCAGTATTTTATCCATCAGCCTCTGAAAGATAGCCAGGGTTCCTTGAATGACAGATGCTAATACTGTCGACTGAACTAGACTGTCAGATTGTCAGGGTTTACAAAAGCTGTATTTTTTTTTTTGGCAGAGGAGGTGAGTTGTATTTCCCAGCATGCCTTTGTCAAGTTTAATATTGTCAAGTACCTGGCCTTGTCTTTGTTCAGTATCAGCTCTGAACATAGGCTAGCAATGAAACTTTAAGTTTTGCTATTCATTTCCCCACAGTCATTACATAATTCAATATTAACATCAGTATTCAGAACTAGCACTAAAGGGCAGCTGCAAACACTTTGTGACTCATTAGTCATACTTAATCCAAGCATTTTAACTTTGTTTCCTACTGTTTTGTAACTCTGACACTTTGCAAGGTGTCTCTTTTGTCTTTCATTACAAGTACTGTGTCTATCCCATGTTCTGTCATTTTTAGTTCTCCTGCACATTTCTGAAAACACTCCCTTATTTTTTAAGATAAAACTTTTTACTTCCTACTTGTGAACTCCAGATAAGTATCCATCTAATTGTACTTCAGGTATGGACTCCATTGTTTTTCCTGCATGACTTCAACTTGTAAACTGTCTGCAGAATTCCCTGCTTTCTTCTATAGCTTTAAACATTAAAGTGAGTATCTCTTTAAGGATTTGGTCAGTAAGTATCTCTTTAGGGATTTGGTCAGTGAGTATCTCCTAAGGATTTGGTCAGTAAATAATTCTTTAGGGATTTGGTCAGGGAGTATCTCTTTAAGGATTTGGTCAGTGATTATCTCTTTAGGGATTTGGTTAGTAAGTATCTCTTTAAGGATTTTGTCAGAGAGTATCTCTTTAAGGATTTGGTCAGTGAGTACGTCTTTAGGGATTTGTTCAATGAGTATCTCTTTAAGGATTTGGTCAGTAAGTATCTCTTTAGGAATTTGGTCAGTAAGTATCTCTTTAGGAATTTGGTCAGTGAGTATCTCCTAAGGATTTGGTCAGTAAGTAATTCTTTAGGGATTTGGTCAGGGAGTATCTCTTTAAGGATTTGGTCAGTGATTATCTCTTTAGGGATTTGGTTAGTAAGTATCTCTTTAAGGATTTGGTCAGTAAACATCTCTTTAAGGATTTGGTCAGTGAGTATCTCTAAAGGATTTGGTCAGTAAGCATCTCTTTAAGGATTTGGTCAGTGAGTATCTCCTAAAAGTTTTGGTGAGGAAATATCTCTTTAGGGATTTGGTCAGTGAGTATCTCTTAAAATATTTGGTCAGTAAGTATCTCTTTAGGGATGTGGTCAGTAAGTATCTCTTTAAGGATTTGTTCAGTAAGTATCTCTTTAAAGATCTGGTCAGTAAGTATCTCTTTAGGGATTTGGTCATTGAGTATCTCTTTAAGGATTTGATCAGTGGGTATCTCTTTAGGGATTTGGTCAGTGAGTATCGCTTTAAGGATTTGGTCAGTGAGTATCTATTTAGGGATTTGGTTAGTAAGTATCTCTTTAAGGATTTGGCCAGTGAGTATCTCTTTAAAGATTTAGTCAGTGAGCATCTCTTTAAGGATTTGGTCAGTGAGTATCTTTTTAGGGGTTGGGTCAGTAAGTATCTTTTTAAGGATTTGGTCAGTGAGTATCTCTTTAAGGATTTGGTCAGTGAGTATCTTTTTAGGGATTTGGTCAGTAAGTATCTCTTTAAGGATTTGGTCAGTATCTCTTTAGGGATTTGGTCAATGAGTATCTCTTTAGGGATACCCTGTCTGAAAAAATAACAGTACCAGTTCTCTAGTGATAGTCTTAGCATTTGCTTTGCAAATTAGACTGTTAATGGAAATTTGGTAGTATTGTCCATTTTGACTAATATGTACCAATATCCATTACTGGATTTTAGTAGTGGACTCACAACATTCACAGCAATATGTTCAAATAATGACAGTACAACAGACATTAGGATTGAGAATTTTAAATCCAGAATGAAGTACAGTTTTCACATAACACAAAGCAGATGTCAGCTCTGTGTTAACCAACTCTCTTTGTACCCATTTCTACTAAGCACTTCTTTAACATCTTGGCAGTGTACACCAAGCACTACATTTCTGTGTGCATGTCAGTCTTATCTCTATAGCATCCCTTTGTAACTTTGCATTATTGATAGCAATAATATCCTTTAAGTTACTGAAATGTCTTTACATAAGCAGTGTTGATTTTCTATATATATTTAACTTCTTTTGTGCTGACAAAGTGTGCCAAGACCTGCATAAGTTTGAAAATGCCTTTATGTTTTGCAGTTTGCTCTTTTCATCAGTGCCATACCTCACAGCTGTACAGATTTTCACAGAATGTCCAGATTTTTGGCTCATATTTTTGGCTTGTTCTTCATAAAATTTGTGTTTTTCTGGCAAATTACTGGGACGATCTGACATTTAAAGTCACTAAATAATAACATACATTTGAGTTTCAGATTTCAAGTCCTTCTTAAGACAAACCCTGTTACTCTAGCAATTTTTTAAGTTTATAAGAGCAATATTTAAAATTTGTCTCTATTTTTGGGCCTTTGTACCCCCATTGTGTTGTGCTTTGTCCAGATTTCTTGTACTAAGAGGTTGAGAGGCATGATCGGTGCTGCTGCATTACTTCTCCCTTTACAGGTTTTCTCATAAACATTTTGCAAGCAATGCTCATTATAAGCACAGCTCCTAAACTCTGCCAATGTCCTGTCTACTTCAAAGTCAAAGGAAAAGTTATGCATGTGTGTGCTCCTGCACAGGGCCAGATCCAGCACAAGGCAACTTAGGCAGCTATGTAGGACCCAGTGCTGACAAGGGGGGCTGGCCAGGCCATATAAAATTATTTAAAATAAATGTAAAGTTGGAAATATTTTTAAATAAAGAGTTGGAGCCAAATTTGCTGCTGGGCTCTTTAAGATTTCTGACTGCTCCATCTCTTTCATTGGCTCTATATCCTGACTGCTCCATCTCTTTCACTGGCTCTATATCCTGACTGCTCCATCTCTTTCATTGGCTCTATATCCTGACTGCTCCATCTCTTTCATTGGCTCTATATCCTTATAGCCTTCATTGGACGCAAAGCCCATGAGAAACATCCAGGAAATTAGCACCATACACTTATGCAGGATGGAGTTTTGTAAATGTGAGTGAAATCAGTCTGGTAAATTGTAACAGGAGATATGTGAGTCAGTCCAGCAAATGGGTGTGCAGAAACTAAACAAGGTCAACATTAACAGAAAAAGATGTATGCATTTCTCTTAAAGCAGTCAGCATTACCTGGAAGTAGCACTGAGTGCAGGTGTACTAGTGTGAGCTTGTGTGTGCGCACGCATGTGTGTATGTGTGTGTGTGTGTGTGTGTGTGTGTGTGTGTGTGTGTGTGTGTGTGTGTGTGTGTGTGTGTGTGTGTGTGTGTGTGTGTTTAAAAAGCCATCTTCTATAAAATGCCCAAACAGGGATGGCTGTCTAGTTAAGCAACTTGCTCAGAGTGAAGCCCTGTACCTTTACTGCTAGAGGCAAGTGCCTAAACCCCCCTCACCAGAGTAGTTATGGTGTAAAGGAAGGAACTTGATTGTAGTAAACAGGAGCATCATTATGTAAGCCATGTTCTTTGAATGCAATCTTTGGTTTCCTTGTTCTTGCCTTGAATTTTGAAAGTCTGTTTTTCATTTAGCTGTGAATACATTGAACAGCATGAAGTCTGAGTTTAATGTAAACATTTAGCTATGAATACAATTTAACTTAGCTTGTCTTTTTCACAGGCAGTCAGGTTTGAAATGCACTGTTTGAGCTACAACAGTTTATCACTTGATGCAGATTAGTTAGGCTATGAGCTATTAAAATGTTTTCTGCAATACAAGGTTTGATTCCCTTAGCCTTCATTTATCTCCCACGTGACTCTGTCAAGTTACTTACCAGATGCTGCTTCTAAAGAGGAACACTTGTGCCTAGTGAATTGTCATAAGCTCTTGGCAAACGTGTTACACATTTGTCTTTTGAATTTCTGCACCCTTCACGCAGGCGTTAACTTAATACTTTACCATATGCTATTTGAGTATGAATTGCAGCACATCTCCTGTAGTTTAATGGGTTACTACTTGCATTCCACTGAATTTGAGTTTCAAGGGAAGAGAAGTGCAGTGCTTCTAATGATATGTCTGTTTTCAGTGTGAGTGTATCGTTTAGAAAATAGCTGTCAAGTATTTTTTTCTGTAAAGTTTGAAACATGCTTTAAATGAAATCCAAATGACTGTGATAATTGTAAAAGTAAAGAAGAAAACAGTACAGTATACACAGACAGGTTTAAACAGTGTTTACGGTAACAGGAAAGACAACCAAGTAATGGCATGTTGGTAATGGCTGAGGGGGCCTGATTCGTTACTCTGCATGGGGCCCCATTTGTTTGCAGTCCAGCTCTGTATCTGGAGATGTATGCTGCAACAGCACAGCATTATTAGCCATTCAAGCAGGTCACTAATGTACTGAGTGATGTCAGATGGGATAACTATTACTGACAACAGAGAAGACACAGGGAGGTCAAAAATGAGATGTAACTGTCCTGCAAGCATGAAGACCCTCCCCACCCAAAAAAGTATGCTGTATGTAGTGATATTTCTGATTTTTTATGACGTGGTGTGTTGAACAAAAGCTGCTGCTGCATTTATACTATCTTTAATTGTTTTGCTTTATTCATTACATTAAAGAATAAATTAACTCATTAATATGCCTGGATTATGTAATATAGTCTAAATGTGTTACATTTTAATAGTCTAAACATGCTGCATTTTAGTAGTACATTTTACAATACATTCTTTACAGCCTCCAGCAACTGCTTAGGAGTAAACATTTATCAGGTCATAAAAGTCTGCATTTTTTGGACTGATAATCAGAACCCATTATGTAGCCATTGTTGATATTACCGTCATACAGTCTTCGCTACAAGATTGTGTTGTAAAGATTTTCTGCATTTAGTTAAAGACCTTTATTCTGGCAATTGGTGCAGGAGACTAAAGCTCTGAGTTGTTAATGAGTTGCTTCCTGTGACAAGGTTGCTGCTCCTACAGGCACCCAAGCTGCAAGCTGAACTTAGGTCTCCTGCTACAAAGTCAGAGCTTTATCCCTCTATCCCACAGACCTGGCTTATAACAACAGCTTTAAGCTTACTATCCACACTGAATGACTTTGTTTCATTCTTACTATCCACACTGAATGACTTTGTTTCATTCTTACTATCCACACTGAATGACTTTGTTTCATTCTAGCAATCTCTACCCGATTCCCTGTGAATCTTTATTCTGCATGGGAATATGGGCGTACAGGTGAGTATGATTTCACAAATTTGCAGGTGTCGCTGGAGAAATACTCAGTACTAAATAATTCATAAAATTATTCTTATATGAATTTATTTATTTTATTTTATTTATTTAACATTTGTTGACCGGGAAAGTCCGACTAGGTTCCACAGATCCTGTTTTCAGTGGAGGCCCGGGGAGAAATGCTCCAGAAGCATGTCTTTAGAATGTGAGAGGAAACCGGAGTACCCAGAGGAAACCCAGGCGAATGCAGGGAGAACATGCAAACTCCACACAGAAGGCACCACAGCCAAGAATCGAACCTGAGAACCTCTTGCTGTGAGGCGACAGCATTAACCGCTGCACCACTGCGCCGCCCAATGTTTTACATTCATGGCAATTCAAAACAGGATGTTCTGTGTAAATATCACTATTTTTCACCAAACTATATATATTAGATACTAAGAAGTTATGTACCTACCATAACGTTCCATGTTAGTTGTCTTCATCTCACCTTCTTTCTTGCTGTTTGGGATCAAAGCCGATCCATGGCTCTGACTCGGCCATCTTCAATAGCTCGAGAGCTGTTTACTGGCTCGAGGCTACCCCTTATCCCATTATGCCTAGCGATAGCTACCCAGATCACATTTGAAATAGCTAATCCAGACATAATAAGAGAGAAACCAGTTATCAAAAAACTGGTTGTTCCATGCATTCTAATATCTAGAATAGGTTAGGAAGACCTGGCCAGAAGAATAACAATAAAAGAATACCCAGTCAGTAAAAAAAAGGAACTCCTCTCAATCCACTAGGATGGGGGACGGAGGGAGGGACGCAAGAAAGAAGGCGAGATGAAGACAACTAACATGGAACGTTATGGTAGGTACATAACTTCTTAATGTTAAGTTGTCTATCTCGCCTTCATTCTTGCTGTTTGGGACAGCATCCCTAGCACCTAACATCCTGGGTGGCTCAGTGGAACAAAATCTTCAGAACAGTGGAACCAAAGTCAGCTCTGCTTCAGGAGACCATATCCATCTTGTAATGAGAAATAAAGGTATGAGGGTTTGCCCACGTGGCAGCTGCACAGATGGAATCCATGGACAACCTACACTGAAAGGCTACAGAGGTGGTTAACGCCCTAGTAGAATGACCTTTCAGTTTAATTGGTAACTCTTTGTTCCTTAACTGATAAATAAATGTAATAGTGTGGGACAACCATCTGGATAAGGTCACCTTGGGAACTGGGAGACCTTGTTTGTTTAAGGCATAAGAAAGGAATAATTGGTCTGAATTTTTTATTTCTTTAGTTCTGTGCAGGTAAAAATGCAATTGTCTATGAACGTCCAGTTGGTGAAGTTTGTACTCTGCCTTGTTGCTATGATTTGGGAAGAACACAGGGAGAGCTATAGATTGGTTTAAATTATTTTCTGAGCAGACTTTAGGAAGAAACAAAGGATTAAGCCTCAGAGCAACTCTGTTCTTGTGAAACACCAGGTAGGGAGGACGAACACATAGTGCCTGAAGTTCTGCGACATGCATAGCTGAACTGAAAGCTACCAGAAAATGTGTCTTCCAAGATAGAAACTTGATGGAGCAGGAAGCTGCTGGTTCAAAAGGGGGCAGAATTAAAGAAGTTAGGACTAAATTAAGGTCCCAAGGAGGAGGGGGATCTCTCACTGGAGGTCGAAGAAGAGATGTTCCTCTCTAAAAAGCTTTACAGAGCTTATGAGACATAATGTTAGAATTTGACAAACCAATATGAAAATTAGGAATGGCCGCTAATTGTACCCTAATCGCAGCAGAAGCTGCCCCGGAGTGAAACAGCTGTGCCAGGAATTCCAGAATTTCATGAACTGGGGCTGAGAAGGGATCCACATTCCTAAACTCCACCCAACGAGAAAAAATGTTTCTATTTGCTAGCATAAGTTTTTCTCATTGTAGACTTATGAGAAGAGACAATAATCTCACGGACTGCTGGGGAAATGCTGGGAAGCTTGGCTAAGGTTGGAAGTGGAGCAACCAAGCTGTAAGCTGGAGAGTTTGGAGTGATTGATGCAACCCACCTGATTGATGAATTAGGAGTTCTGGAATTGGGTTCAGAGTCTAGGGCTGATTGAGAAGATAATGGTGCAGGAACGGGAACCATATCTGTTGAGGCCAGTAGGAGGCAATGAGGATCATTTTGCAACCCAACGATTTTGCTTTCTGTATGAGTTTCAGTATCAGGGGAAATGGAGGAAAAGCATAAAGAAGTCCCTGAAGCCAATCGTGGACTAGTGCGTCTCTGGGTATGTGACCTGGAAGCGGAAGAAGGGAGAAGTAGTTGCTGAATTTGCTGTTGAAGGGGGTGGCAAAAAGATCGCAGCAAGGCTGTCCCCATTTGCGGAAAATAAGATCCACAACCTCTTGATTCAGAGATCACTCATGAGGCATGAGGATAGCTCTGCTGAGCCTGTCCGCTATGACGTTGAATCTCCCAGGGATGTGCGTCGCAATCAGAAAACGTTGGGAGAAAATCGCCCACTGCCAAAGTCTGAGTGCTTCTCGACACAGGGGGTAGGATCTGGTTCTGCCCTGCTTGTTGATGTACCACACCACTGACATGTTGTCTGTTTGAATTGCAATGGTCCCAAAAGGAAGAGAGTCTTGAAGAGCTTGCAACACTAGGAGCACGGCTCTCATTTCTAGGACATTTATGTGCAGATGGTACTCCTGAAGTTGCCAAGTGCCTTGGACTGTCCTGCCCAGATAATGCCCCCCACCCTATCAGGGAGGTGTCTGTCATCACTGTGGCTACAGGAGGGGGTTGTTGAGTAACTAATGGGGAGACCATCCACCAAGAAAGGTGTCTTTTGTATGCCTCCGTGATCAGGATCATGTGAGACATGGGTAGCTCTTGGAAAGACCACTGTGTGAAAAGAAGCCCCTGAAGAATTGTCATGTGGAATCTCGCTAGTGGGATTAGAAGAATGGCAGCTGTTATGGTGCCCAGAGTTTGAAGGACATATCTGACTTGGATCCTTTTGCTCTGCATTAGAATTTGCACTTGTTGACGAATTGTGGACACTCTTTCTAGTGGTAACCTTGCGAACATATCCCTTGTGTTTAAGTCTGCTCCTATGTAAGTGATAGATTGACAGGGCAACAACGCAGATTTTTTGAAATTTATTGTAAAACCTAGCTGGGTGCAGGATATGATTGTATACTCCCGCACTTGTAGGAGTTGATGCCTGGTGGTAGCAGTGAGGAGCCAGTCGTCTAGATATGGAAATACCTGGAATCCTTGACGTCTCAGGTGAGCCGTGACCACTGCCATACATTTGGTGAACACCCTGGGGGCTGTGGTGAGACCAAAAGGCAGAGCTCTGAACTGGTAATGACTGGCCCCCCCACCCGAAAGTGAAGAAATCTCCTGGAGCGTCTGTCCATCTTGATATGGTAGTACGTGTCCTGAAGATCGATCAAGCACATCCAATTGTCCTGACCCAGAAAGGGTAGAATGGACTGTAGCGTGACCATCCGAAACTTTGTTCTTTGCACAGACTTGTTTAGTCTGCTGAGATCCAGAATCGGTCTCCAGTCCCCTGTCCTTTTTGGTACCAAAAAGAACCTTGAGTAAGTTACGGATCCATGCTAGTCTGTGGGGACTTCCTGGATGGCTCTTTTTTCTAGCAGTTTTGAAACTTCTATTACTGCTTGCGCCTTCAGATTGGGTGGAACATCTGGAAGGATTTTCTTTGACTGCAAAGGGGGTTAATGGAAGGGAATTTTGTAACCTCCGGATATAATGGACCGTGCCCATTTGTCTTTTGTTCAATTTTGCCAGGCTTTTGGGTACAGTGAAAGTCTTCCCCTGACTGCTTCCAGAGGTGAGCAGCCAGGCAACCCTTCAGGGATGCTGAAAGGGCTTATTCGAGAAAGATTCTGTGTTGCCCTGGTTATGAGGACCCCCTCTGCCATGAGGGCGGTGTCTATTATTATTGTTTCCCCCTCTGCCTCTGGAGGAAAAATCACTACATGTGTCAGGCAAGGCTCCCTGAGATTTACAGAACCACATCTTCCTACTCTTCTGACCCTTGGGGTAAGGTCTAGAGGGAGTGGAAAAATGGACTCCCACAGCAGAGAGAGTCTTGCCTTCTTGCTCACACCTAGTCAATGTGTCTTTCACCTGTGACCCAAAGAGAAAGGAGCCATCAAAGGGGGTATTGGTGAAGGATGCTCGAAAGGGTTCCGCAAAGTGACACAGCCGCATCCACGCATGCCTCCTAAGGGCTAGACCCGTGCCCGTGGCTCTACTTGCTCCATCGGCTGCATAAGAAATGAGCTTCATGGAGGAGTTAACTATAGAATTAAGCGTCACTAGCTGGGAAGCTACATTGGCTTGTGCTCCCTCAGCTGTAGGATCTTGAAGGGTATCTCCAAGCTCTTTAAGGAGATCCCTTTGAAGTCAAGTAAAATGATATAGATAATTCAGTGACCTCATGGAGAAGGTTGCTGAAGCAAACATTCACTTTCCATACCTGTCCGTCATCCTAGACTCCTTGTTAGGGGGATGAACAGATGAAGAGGTCTCTGCTAGCTCTTTTTTGGTGGCTGTTGCTACCACCAGGGCATCAACGGGCAGACCTTTAGAAAGGAATTGCTTATCCTGGGGAGCTGTAATAAATTTATCAGGTCTCCTCGGAGTTGGTTCCACTGTGTCCAGAGCTGACCAAGCCTTTTGAGCCACTATGGACATAAGTGGGTCGAAAGGCAGAGAAATCCAGGAGGTGGAAGGTTGGGAACCGAAAGCATCCAGGAATACAGGCTCATCCTTGGTAGGGACTAGGAGATTCCAGTTCCCCTTCTGCCTAAGCATTTCCAGGATGTCCGAGAAGGAAACATCTTCAGAGGGGGATCTCGGGGACCCTTCCAATTCATCCAAGTCTGTATCAGAAGTGACAGGCACAGGGGAGTCAATGTGCTTCCTCTTGCACTTCTTCTTCCAAGGGGGCTCCTCTGAGTGATAAGGGGAGGCCTCAGAAGAAGAGGAAACACCCAGTGGGGTGTCCTGGAGCATCGGTTCCCTACGCTTGGGGTCTGGAGGAGGAGCAGAGGTTGGCATAGGCACTACAGGGGACAGAGCCAGTGAGGCTGGTAGTGGAGCTGACTCAGGGGACAGCACACTCCGCATGACCTCAAAGGCATCACTGCCCTGAGGCAGAGAAAGCTCTGGTTCTGAAGAAATAGGAATCTTTCTCCTCTCCAAGGGGGACGGCTCTGAGGCCGATGTTGGAGCCAAGCTCACCTGCGCCGATGCTCCAAGAGGGAGAAAGGGGTCGGACAAGGGTCTGATGCCACTCGCCCCCTCAGAGCCGACGAGGGAGCCCCGGCATCCAGATTTCTCAATGGAAGGTACCATCGAGGTAATTGGAGCCAATGTTGAAACTGAAGGAGATATAGTTATTGGAGCCGATGGTTCCACTACTCGAACCCCAATGAACTCCGGCTCTGAGCTCAATGGAGTCGGAGGAGGAACAGAAAGGGAGGTGGATGGAGCCAATACCTGTTGAGGAGGGCTAGACAACATTTTAGCTACTGCCTGTGATTTTAGCAACCTACTCACTTCTCTCTCCACATCATGATCAGACAGCCTAGAGGATCGAGAGGAGTGTGAAGAACGGTGGCAACATTCACTTTGCAATAATGGAGAGCCAGGAGCCAAATGAACTGACTCTAATGAGGGGGACCTCAGCCTTTTATGGCTCCAAGATGGCTCTGAAAACATCTGATGGAGCCGAAGGAGGGGTTGTCTTGTCAGTGCCAGCTGGAACCAACATACTCGGTAAATCTTGTACCGGGGTTGGCTCCGAAGGTGGAGCTGACGGTTTAGAGGATTCTGGGGATTTCCCTGGCTGTGAACTCTTTGCCGGTGAATCCTGAGGTTTTAATAGATCCCTAAGGATCAATTTATTCTTCCATTCCTTCAGGACTCTTGGACTAAAGGCATGACAGATAGAACAAGAGTCCTGCAGGTGAACAGCGCCCAAACAATAAACGCAGCTAGTGTGCCCATCTGTCAGAGACATTTTCTGACAGCATGAGTCACACTTTTTAAATCCAGATACTTTAGCCTCTTTAGACATATCAACAGCAGAAAAGAAACACAGATAGAAACAAATTTCTACTCTAGTAAAAGTACAATAGACTATGTAAAAAATATATAAAACAAACTGCCTTTTTTTTTTTTTTTAAATAGCAAAAAACAGCGGAAAGGAGAGCCTCTAAGTTAAACGGCTTCCTTGGGGAGGGGTGGGGGAGGGGATAACTCTCTAACTTAAACGAGTTCTACTAAGAAGGACTAAAAGGTACTTAACAACAAACACTAGTAAATAAAACAAAGAAAAAGGTAATTATCTAATAGTTTTAAGAAGTATAAGGATATATTTCTACACAAAAATTTTGAAAATTTGAAAATACAATCCTGAGCCAGAAAACGACACACCTCGCAGCTGAAGCGGCAAATGAGATCTGGGTAGCTATCGCCAGACATCATGGGATAAGGGGTAGCCTCGAGCCAGTAAACAGCTCTCAAGCTATTGAAGATGGCCGAGTCAGAGACGAGGATCGGCTCTGATCCCAAACAGCAAGAATGAAGGCGAGATAGACAACTTAACATATTATATTATATTATATATACAGTGTTTTGTGTGCAAATAACTACCATACCACCTTTATCTGTTGGTTTAACACTAACAGACACATTCTGTTCAGAATGCAGCATTCATTCAGATGTTAATTCATAACCAATTTGTATGTCACAAATCATCACTGTTAGTATAAACATTTGGAGCAACCTTGTTTTAAAAAACAATCTCATATTCATCTTCAGTTATGCTGGCATAGCTAGCCAGAACAAAATACAAACCCCTGGATAACAAAAGGAGTTCAGGAGATGATAAGTCCTGCCCAGGTCTATATCAGAATCTCGAAGTCTGACAATATCGAACACGATATTGTCGACATGAGATTACCGAAAGCGCACAACATCGAATGTTTAAACAGAAATCTCCGTAAGGGGAGATTTCTGTTTACTTGGATGTTGTGCGATCTTGGAGTTGGTATATTTAAGTAGCAGGGGGTGGGGGGTGCAGGGGGGCTTGCCCCCTGTGTAAACGCTTTAGTTTAATTTGTTTTGTTTTAGTAATTTTTTTATAACCGTTCGATGGTTTAATACTTTGGTGCATAAAGTTCGATCTTTATGCATTCGAAGTATTAAACCTTCGAGGTTATAATATAAGCCCATCCTGCCCTGACATATTATGATAACCAGCAAAAACAATATTTGATGCAGTTTCTAATTCCTGTTCAGCTGTAGGCATCTGCCCCACAGACCTGGTATAAACCTATCAATCCACAGGTACCTTCACCATACAAGGAACACCCACACATTCACAGTCTTATTTTTGGGTACTGTTCTCCTCCTGTCTCTGTGTTTATTGTTGGTCTGTCAGAAATGCAAAGAACATCTTGGTAGATTTAAATAAAGCACCACACTGTAGAACAAACCAGACCTCACACCACAAGTTCCAGGCCTGATGAATTCACTCAGATCTTGGTAGATTTGTTCCTTGATACAGACAGGTGTCATAGTTCAAGGTAGTATTTTATAAAATGAATAAGTAAAATATTTTAATATGTATCTAATGCTATACTATCTTCTGTTAATCATTCCAAACCACCAATTAAGCATTACTGTCTGTATGGATTTCAGTTTGCACAAAATTGTTAGTACCAAAAAGTGTCTTCCCTCTTTTGATTGTCACAGGCAAAAAATTACTGTTTTCATAATACTTCTGGTATCTACAAAGTTTGTTAAACTTGTAATTAAGTAATTTCTAGTCCAGTGATTAGGCATTATTGGGAAATTTGTTTCTTGCTGCTAAACTCAATCTCTACTTTGCCCCAGAGTTTATTCGTACAGGGGATTTCATTATTTCTTCTCTGAATCATTAAGGGTGTTTTCCTCCTGACCTATTTCAGTTCTGCTGGGTATTTTGTTATTTTTCTAGGAACTATCGTGAGTACTTTTCCTTTTCTATGTTATTATTTTAATGTTATTTTTAGTTGTACAGGCTGCTTATTTACAACAAAATGGCCTTCTTGTTTTTGGGGCTTTTCAGCTTAGACTCCGTATTTGGCTGCATGCTTAGTATGTGTTGTTCACATTATTGAGTATATGCCTGGATGTTACTGTTATTGCCAGCCTGCATATTTCTATTTATTTCCAGATGAATATATTTCTCCACATTTAGTAACCAGATACATGTATTGCAATTGCTTAGCTTACATCAGTCTCATGGTAAGAATCGAATTGGAAGATCTGTACCTATGAGCTTGCTGACAACAATTTGGACAACAACAGGATTCTGTTATTAAATGTGTGATGTCTGTGCACTGGCCCAGTAATCAAGGAGCCTCAATCCTCACCACTAGCACCAGTGAGGGGCATCCACATTGGGAAGGATAACAAGTACACACACAGTAAAGTACAATTTCCCTTAAGAGGACACAGAGATCACAGTCAGTCTGGGGCTGGTTTCTCCCACTCTCTCCAGATCCCCAATAAGACTCCCCAATGGCACAGCTATAGGGTACAGATCTCAGCCTAGTGGTCAAGCCAAAACCTCCAGCACCCTCTATGTCCAACCAGTGCTTCGTGTCCCTGCCCAAGTAGCTGACACACAATTTGAGATAACAGTTACATACAAACACACAGACACTCATGGGGAAGGCTGGCATGTTTTCCAGCTGTGCCCCTTTCTGCCCAAACTATAAAGTAGTACAGACTGCCACCAATCACTAACAGCTACTATAAGGCCCTTCCCAAAGGGTGACCAATTTTACTGTGCAATATTATTATCCAAATAGTAAGTGTGACTGAGACTTGAAGGCTATTTAGGAGTGGCTGGTACAGTAACACCAAATACATGCAATGCACTCTAAGACCTTAAATTATCTCTACACAAAACAGCCACAGTTGAAAGGTTTAAAAATATTTAATAATAAATAATAAAAACACAAGACAAATCTTATTATTTCAACAAAATGACATTACAGAGTTCAGAGATCACATGAAAATGCTTTAAAATAATACTGTAAAATAGTCTGACATAAATATAGAAAACAGCTAATCTGGCTATGTCTATCTATCGCTAAGACAAATCACTGTTCTAAATAAATATCTTACTTACACAGCAAAGACGGAATGCTGGTGAGTGGATGTTCTTCAGACAAAATCCAAAATGCTCTATCTTCCTATCTGGGAAAGTCTTAAATTGAAAGCACAGTACTGCTGAGTCATTTCAGATTACACCATTTTTAAGAGTTCTAATTTATTTTCCCAGGCTAATCGAAACTCAAAAATTTACATTTCTTTTTGCAATCTGCACCTGCAGGAAGCCACAACAATAAAAGATGTTTTACATATAAAAATCTAGTAATTAACTCTTGTCCTAAGACAATAGAAATAATTCCTTAGTCCAGACATCCTGTCTCCGAGCTTGAGATCAAACAGTCATACAATGCTTGACTTATCAGCTTTCTTCGTGCAGAGTGCACTGTGGTTACATTTTTGAAGCTCAGTACAATATATAGTTAAATCATAACATATAGTTCTCTTTACATTTGTAGAACAAGCCTGTGGATTACATTAATATTTACAATGACATAGAATTATTTACAAAATTCTATCTAGCTAGGCTGGCAGCCTTCACAAAATGCTTACCTTCACTGTCCTTTATATCACTAGTTATTGTCCCTGCTATGAATAAATAACAATACAGCATTTAAAACATTTTAAATTGACTGTTTCTCTCCACTAGAAGCGTACCTTACTGTACTGTGGTGGTTTCACTTTCAAAAAATTTTAAACCTCTCCCTGGAAAAGTCTCCAATTCATTGATGTCATCAAGGTCACTGAATACAGGTAGTTTTCTGGCTGAGTCACTCCTCAAACTGACATCACCCTGACCATCCTAAAAACCCACCCATGCTGTGATGTCACAGCTCCGTGGTCCTTTCCCTACCCATATAGAAAGTAAAGGCTAGAAGAAGGAAATAGTATGAGTCATGTCTCCTGCTGTGAGTTGTCAGTCACAGCAAGTAACACCTCAAATTACCCTTAGTACTTTGACAGCTGGGAAAGTTAGGTATGAAGGGGGATAGGAGATGAGTCAAAGTGGTACAATTCAGGCTTCACAAAAAAATGCAGTTTAGCCATTCTAAAAAGAATCAGCAGTAAAAAGCAATTTGAAAGTCTGTTCTGTGGCATTTGCACTGTTTGCGTTTTAAGTAGTCATTGAACGGCATGAAATGTTACTTAAAACTGACTGAAAGACAGCAGTGCATGCATGTAAAATCAATGCAGTGAAAGGAGCTTTAGGAAGAAAGTGGCCTGCATGATGTAACTTTTTACAGATGAGCACTGCATTGTGTAATACCTAGAGGCAGACTAAACAATCAGAATTACTTCAAGATGCCAGACCCCATGTGGTCAGACACAGAAATTACGTCTAAAAAATATTTAAAAACCTGTTAATAGCCCATGAGTGGTGTTAAAATGTAGAAAACATCAAACCATGATGAAATAAACATGTTTTTTGAGTCTGTGGGTGTGGTTCTCTTTTAATGAACCCTTTTTCAGTGCTTCAGACTTCAATATTCAACATATCTTATTGATAATCCCTTTGGCATAGCTGTGTTTATCTGTTAATTGTTTATGCTCAGATTTGTAGTTTGCATATAAATTACTGATAGAAAAGTCCACACATCATTTTCATTTGGTAGGTTTGGGGGTTATTTTACAGGTTCTCAAACATTCTAATTAAACTAAACACCATCTTTTTGTATTTTGTAGCAAATACCACTAAACAACACCACTTACTCCTACTCTCTCTGTCCTCTCCAACTGCTTTCTATAAATACTTTATTACTGACTCCCTCACACTTTCCCAATCTATATCTCACCCTGTTCATAACTGCACCCTCAACATCTATGACTAAGCTGCTTACCAACTCCTTTTGTGCTCCCCGACCCTGAGATACTATGTATCTTACCAACTTGTTTATTTTACTTTATCATACGTCTTGCAAACATTTTGCTATCAGAGACACATCTTTGTTCATGTGTGCAGTTACTTCTGTTGCTACATTTGTGTAACCTACTTCAGTATCAAACTCTACATACTCTGTATTGTTCTTAGTAATGCTATTTTTGTAATCTTTTTGATCCGCTGTGGATCTTTTCTCCCTGGGCCTCCACTGAAAAAGGGCTCCAGCTCAGTTAAACTTTCCCGGTCAAAAAATGTCAGTTGAGATTATAGTACCTTAGATCTTAAATCTGTTTACTTAAACTAAATGCTTCCTTATCATGTGTGGTACTTTTTATAACTTATACTGTTATAGATTTATGAATTGATGTTGTACTGAATACTTATTTACTGCTGTTTTACTTATAACTTATACTGTTATAGATTTATGAATTGATGTTGTACTGAATACTTATTTACTGCTGTTTTACTTATAACTTATACTGTTATAGATTTATGAATTGATGTTGCACTGAATACTTATTTACTGCTGTTTTACTTATAACTTATACTGTTATAGATTTATGAATTGATGTTGTACTGAATACTTATTTACTGCTGTTTTACTTATAACTTATACTGTTATAGATTTATGAATTGATGTTGCACTGAATACTTATTTACTGCTGTTTTACTTATAACTTATACTGTTATAGATTTATGAATTGATGTTGCACTGAATACTTATTTACTGCTGTTTTACTTATAACTTATACTGTTATAGATTTATGAATTGATGTTGCACTGAATACTTATTTACTGCTGTTTTACTTATAACTTATACTGTTATAGATTTATGAATTGATGTTGCACTGAATACTTATTTACTGCTGTTTTACTTATAACTTATACTGTTATAGATTTATGAATTGATGTTGCACTGAATACTTATTTACTGCTGTTTTACTTATAACTTATACTGTTATAGATTTATGAATTGATGTTGTACTGAATACTTATTTACTGCTGTTTTACTTATAACTTATACTGTTATAGATTTATGAATTGATGTTGCACTGAATACTTATTTACTGCTGTTTTACTTATAACTTATACTGTTATAGATTTATGAATTGATGTTGCACTGAATACTTATTTACTGCTGTTTTACTTATAACTTATACTGTTATAGATTTATGAATTGATGTTGCACTGAATACTTATTTACTGCTGTTTTACTTATAACTTATACTGTTATAGATTTATGAATTGATGTTGCACTGAATACTTATTTACTGCTGTTTTACTTATAACTTATACTGTTATAGATTTATGAATTGATGTTGCACTGAATACTTATTTACTGCTGTTTTACTTATAACTTATACTGTTATAGATTTATGAATTGATGTTGCACTGAATACTTATTTACTGCTGTTTTACTTATAACTTATACTGTTATAGATTTATGAATTGATGTTGCACTGAATACTTATTTACTGCTGTTTTACTTATAACTTATACTGTTATAGATTTATGAATTGATGTTGCACTGAATACTTATTTACTGCTGTTTTACTTATAACTTATACTGTTATAGATTTATGAATTGATGTTGCACTGAATACTTATTTACTGCTGTTTTACTTATAACTTATACTGTTATAGATTTATGAATTGATGTTGCACTGAATACTTATTTACTGCTGTTTTACTTATAACTTATACTGTTATAGATTTATGAATTGATGTTGCACTGAATACTTATTTACTGCTGTTTTACTTATAACTTATACTGTTATAGATTTATGAATTGATGTTGCACTGAATACTTATTTACTGCTGTTTTACTTATAACTTATACTGTTATAGATTTATGAATTGATGTTGCACTGAATACTTATTTACTGCTGTTTTACTTATAACTTATACTGTTATAGATTTATGAATTGATGTTGCACTGAATACTTATTTACTGCTGTTTTACTTATAACTTATACTGTTATAGATTTATGAATTGATGTTGCACTGAATACTTATTTACTGCTGTTTTACTTATAACTTATACTGTTATAGATTTATGAATTGATGTTGCACTGAATACTTATTTACTGCTGTTTTACTTATAACTTATACTGTTATAGATTTATGAATTGATGTTGCACTGAATACTTATTTACTGCTGTTTTACTTATAACTTATACTGTTATAGATTTATGAATTGATGTTGCACTGAATACTTATTTACTGCTGTTTTACTTATAACTTATACTGTTATAGATTTATGAATTGATGTTGCACTGAATACTTATTTACTGCTGTTTTACTTATAACTTATACTGTTATAGATTTATGAATTGATGTTGCACTGAATACTTATTTACTGCTGTTTTACTTATAACTTATACTGTTATAGATTTATGAATTGATGTTGCACTGAATACTTATTTACTGCTGTTTTACTTATAACTTATACTGTTATAGATTTATGAATTGATGTTGCACTGAATACTTATTTACTGCTGTTTTACTTATAACTTATACTGTTATAGATTTATGAATTGATGTTGCACTGAATACTTATTTACTGCTGTTTTACTTATAACTTATACTGTTATAGATTTATGAATGGATGTTGCACTGACTGAATACTTATTTACTGCTGTTTTACTTATAACTTATACTGTTATAGATTTATGAATTGATGTTGCACTGAATACTTATTTACTGCTGTTTTACTTATAACTTATACTGTTATAGATTTATGAATTGATGTTGCACTGAATACTTATTTACTGCTGTTTTACTTATAACTTATACTGTTATAGATTTATGAATTGATGTTGCACTGAATACTTATTTACTGCTGTTTTACTTATAACTTATACTGTTATAGATTTATGAATTGATGTTGCACTGAATACTTATTTACTGCTGTTTTACTTATAACTTATACTGTTATAGATTTATGAATTGATGTTGCACTGAATACTTATTTACTGCTGTTTTACTTATAACTTATACTGTTATAGATTTATGAATTGATGTTGCACTGAATACTTATTTACTGCTGTTTTACTTATAACTTATACTGTTATAGATTTATGAATTGATGTTGCACTGAATACTTATTTACTGCTGTTTTACTTATAACTTATACTGTTATAGATTTATGAATTGATGTTGCACTGAATACTTATTTACTGCTGTTTTACTTATAACTTATACTGTTATAGATTTATGAATTGATGTTGCACTGAATACTTATTTACTGCTGTTTTACTTATAACTTATACTGTTATAGATTTATGAATTGATGTTGCACTGAATACTTATTTACTGCTGTTTTACTTATAACTTATACTGTTATAGATTTATGAATTGATGTTGCACTGAATACTTATTTACTGCTGTTTTACTTATAACTTATACTGTTATAGATTTATGAATTGATGTTGCACTGAATACTTATTTACTGCTGTTTTACTTATAACTTATACTGTTATAGATTTATGAATTGATGTTGCACTGAATACTTATTTACTGCTGTTTTACTTATAACTTATACTGTTATAGATTTATGAATTGATGTTGCACTGAATACTTATTTACTGCTGTTTTACTTATAACTTATACTGTTATAGATTTATGAATTGATGTTGCACTGAATACTTATTTACTGCTGTTTTACTTATAACTTATACTGTTATAGATTTATGAATTGATGTTGCACTGAATACTTATTTACTGCTGTTTTACTTATAACTTATACTGTTATAGATTTATGAATTGATGTTGCACTGAATACTTATTTACTGCTGTTTTACTTATAACTTATACTGTTATAGATTTATGAATTGATGTTGCACTGAATACTTATTTACTGCTGTTTTACTTATAACTTATACTGTTATAGATTTATGAATTGATGTTGCACTGAATACTTATTTACTGCTGTTTTACTTATAACTTATACTGTTATAGATTTATGAATTGATGTTGCACTGAATACTTATTTACTGCTGTTTTACTTATAACTTATACTGTTATAGATTTATGAATTGATGTTGCACTGAATACTTATTTACTGCTGTTTTACTTATAACTTATACTGTTATAGATTTATGAATTGATGTTGCACTGAATACTTATTTACTGCTGTTTTACTTATAACTTATACTGTTATAGATTTATGAATTGATGTTGCACTGAATACTTATTTACTGCTGTTTTACTTATAACTTATACTGTTATAGATTTATGAATTGATGTTGCACTGAATACTTATTTACTGCTGTTTTACTTATAACTTATACTGTTATAGATTTATGAATTGATGTTGCACTGAATACTTATTTACTGCTGTTTTACTTATAACTTATACTGTTATAGATTTATGAATTGATGTTGCACTGAATACTTATTTACTGCTGTTTTACTTATAACTTATACTGTTATAGATTTATGAATTGATGTTGCACTGAATACTTATTTACTGCTGTTTTACTTATAACTTATACTGTTATAGATTTATGAATTGATGTTGCACTGAATACTTATTTACTGCTGTTTTACTTATAACTTATACTGTTATAGATTTATGAATTGATGTTGCACTGAATACTTATTTACTGCTGTTTTACTTATAACTTATACTGTTATAGATTTATGAATTGATGTTGCACTGAATACTTATTTACTGCTGTTTTACTTATAACTTATACTGTTATAGATTTATGAATTGATGTTGCACTGAATACTTATTTACTGCTGTTTTACTTATAACTTATACTGTTATAGATTTATGAATTGATGTTGCACTGAATACTTATTTACTGCTGTTTTACTTATAACTTATACTGTTATAGATTTATGAATTGATGTTGCACTGAATACTTATTTACTGCTGTTTTACTTATAACTTATACTGTTATAGATTTATGAATTGATGTTGCACTGAATACTTATTTACTGCTGTTTTACTTATAACTTATACTGTTATAGATTTATGAATTGATGTTGCACTGAATACTTATTTACTGCTGTTTTACTTATAACTTATACTGTTATAGATTTATGAATTGATGTTGCACTGAATACTTATTTACTGCTGTTTTACTTATAACTTATACTGTTATAGATTTATGAATTGATGTTGCACTGAATACTTATTTACTGCTGTTTTACTTATAACTTATACTGTTATAGATTTATGAATTGATGTTGCACTGAATACTTATTTACTGCTGTTTTACTTATAACTTATACTGTTATAGATTTATGAATTGATGTTGCACTGAATACTTATTTACTGCTGTTTTACTTATAACTTATACTGTTATAGATTTATGAATTGATGTTGCACTGAATACTTATTTACTGCTGTTTTACTTATAACTTATACTGTTATAGATTTATGAATTGATGTTGCACTGAATACTTATTTACTGCTGTTTTACTTATAACTTATACTGTTATAGATTTATGAATTGATGTTGCACTGAATACTTATTTACTGCTGTTTTACTTATAACTTATACTGTTATAGATTTATGAATTGATGTTGCACTGAATACTTATTTACTGCTGTTTTACTTATAACTTATACTGTTATAGATTTATGAATTGATGTTGCACTGAATACTTATTTACTGCTGTTTTACTTATAACTTATACTGTTATAGATTTATGAATTGATGTTGCACTGAATACTTATTTACTGCTGTTTTACTTATAACTTATACTGTTATAGATTTATGAATTGATGTTGCACTGAATACTTATTTACTGCTGTTTTACTTATAACTTATACTGTTATAGATTTATGAATTGATGTTGCACTGAATACTTATTTACTGCTGTTTTACTTATAACTTATACTGTTATAGATTTATGAATTGATGTTGCACTGAATACTTATTTACTGCTGTTTTACTTATAACTTATACTGTTATAGATTTATGAATTGATGTTGCACTGAATACTTATTTACTGCTGTTTTACTTATAACTTATACTGTTATAGATTTATGAATTGATGTTGCACTGAATACTTATTTACTGCTGTTTTACTTATAACTTATACTGTTATAGATTTATGAATTGATGTTGCACTGAATACTTATTTACTGCTGTTTTACTTATAACTTATACTGTTATAGATTTATGAATTGATGTTGCACTGAATACTTATTTACTGCTGTTTTACTTATAACTTATACTGTTATAGATTTATGAATTGATGTTGCACTGAATACTTATTTACTGCTGTTTTACTTATAACTTATACTGTTATAGATTTATGAATTGATGTTGCACTGAATACTTATTTACTGCTGTTTTACTTATAACTTATACTGTTATAGATTTATGAATTGATGTTGCACTGAATACTTATTTACTGCTGTTTTACTTATAACTTATACTGTTATAGATTTATGAATTGATGTTGCACTGAATACTTATTTACTGCTGTTTTACTTATAACTTATACTGTTATAGATTTATGAATTGATGTTGCACTGAATACTTATTTACTGCTGTTTTACTTATAACTTATACTGTTATAGATTTATGAATTGATGTTGCACTGAATACTTATTTACTGCTGTTTTACTTATAACTTATACTGTTATAGATTTATGAATTGATGTTGCACTGAATACTTATTTACTGCTGTTTTACTTATAACTTATACTGTTATAGATTTATGAATTGATGTTGCACTGAATACTTATTTACTGCTGTTTTACTTATAACTTATACTGTTATAGATTTATGAATTGATGTTGCACTGAATACTTATTTACTGCTGTTTTACTTATAACTTATACTGTTATAGATTTATGAATTGATGTTGCACTGAATACTTATTTACTGCTGTTTTACTTATAACTTATACTGTTATAGATTTATGAATTGATGTTGCACTGAATACTTATTTACTGCTGTTTTACTTATAACTTATACTGTTATAGATTTATGAATTGATGTTGCACTGAATACTTATTTACTGCTGTTTTACTTATAACTTATACTGTTATAGATTTATGAATTGATGTTGCACTGAATACTTATTTACTGCTGTTTTACTTATAACTTATACTGTTATAGATTTATGAATTGATGTTGCACTGAATACTTATTTACTGCTGTTTTACTTATAACTTATACTGTTATAGATTTATGAATTGATGTTGCACTGAATACTTATTTACTGCTGTTTTACTTATAACTTATACTGTTATAGATTTATGAATTGATGTTGCACTGAATACTTATTTACTGCTGTTTTACTTATAACTTATACTGTTATAGATTTATGAATTGATGTTGCACTGAATACTTATTTACTGCTGTTTTACTTATAACTTATACTGTTATAGATTTATGAATTGATGTTGCACTGAATACTTATTTACTGCTGTTTTACTTATAACTTATACTGTTATAGATTTATGAATTGATGTTGCACTGAATACTTATTTACTGCTGTTTTACTTATAACTTATACTGTTATAGATTTATGAATTGATGTTGCACTGAATACTTATTTACTGCTGTTTTACTTATAACTTATACTGTTATAGATTTATGAATTGATGTTGCACTGAATACTTATTTACTGCTGTTTTACTTATAACTTATACTGTTATAGATTTATGAATTGATGTTGCACTGAATACTTATTTACTGCTGTTTTACTTATAACTTATACTGTTATACATTTATGAATTGATGTTGCACTGAATACTTATTTACTGCTGTTTTACTTATAACTTATACTGTTATAGATTTATGAATTGATGTTGCACTGAATACTTATTTACTGCTGTTTTACTTATAACTTATACTGTTATAGATTTATGAATTGATGTTGCACTGAATACTTATTTACTGCTGTTTTACTTATAACTTATACTGTTATAGATTTATGAATTGATGTTGCACTGAATACTTATTTACTGCTGTTTTACTTATAACTTATACTGTTATAGATTTATGAATTGATGTTGCACTGAATACTTATTTACTGCTGTTTTACTTATAACTTATACTGTTATAGATTTATGAATTGATGTTGCACTGAATACTTATTTACTGCTGTTTTACTTATAACTTATACTGTTATAGATTTATGAATTGATGTTGCACTGAATACTTATTTACTGCTGTTTTACTTATAACTTATACTGTTATAGATTTATGAATTGATGTTGCACTGAATACTTATTTACTGCTGTTTTACTTATAACTTATACTGTTATAGATTTATGAATTGATGTTGCACTGAATACTTATTTACTGCTGTTTTACTTATAACTTATACTGTTATAGATTTATGAATTGATGTTGCACTGAATACTTATTTACTGCTGTTTTACTTATAACTTATACTGTTATAGATTTATGAATTGATGTTGCACTGAATACTTATTTACTGCTGTTTTACTTATAACTTATACTGTTATAGATTTATGAATTGATGTTGCACTGAATACTTATTTACTGCTGTTTTACTTATAACTTATACTGTTATAGATTTATGAATTGATGTTGCACTGAATACTTATTTACTGCTGTTTTACTTATAACTTATACTGTTATAGATTTATGAATTGATGTTGCACTGAATACTTATTTACTGCTGTTTTACTTATAACTTATACTGTTATAGATTTATGAATTGATGTTGCACTGAATACTTATTTACTGCTGTTTTACTTATAACTTATACTGTTATAGATTTATGAATTGATGTTGCACTGAATACTTATTTACTGCTGTTTTACTTATAACTTATACTGTTATAGATTTATGAATTGATGTTGCACTGAATACTTATTTACTGCTGTTTTACTTATAACTTATACTGTTATAGATTTATGAATTGATGTTGCACTGAATACTTATTTACTGCTGTTTTACTTATAACTTATACTGTTATAGATTTATGAATTGATGTTGCACTGAATACTTATTTACTGCTGTTTTACTTATAACTTATACTGTTATAGATTTATGAATTGATGTTGCACTGAATACTTATTTACTGCTGTTTTACTTATAACTTATACTGTTATAGATTTATGAATTGATGTTGCACTGAATACTTATTTACTGCTGTTTTACTTATAACTTATACTGTTATAGATTTATGAATTGATGTTGCACTGAATACTTATTTACTGCTGTTTTACTTATAACTTATACTGTTATAGATTTATGAATTGATGTTGCACTGAATACTTATTTACTGCTGTTTTACTTATAACTTATACTGTTATAGATTTATGAATTGATGTTGCACTGAATACTTATTTACTGCTGTTTTACTTATAACTTATACTGTTATAGATTTATGAATTGATGTTGCACTGAATACTTATTTACTGCTGTTTTACTTATAACTTATACTGTTATAGATTTATGAATTGATGTTGCACTGAATACTTATTTACTGCTGTTTTACTTATAACTTATACTGTTATAGATTTATGAATTGATGTTGCACTGAATACTTATTTACTGCTGTTTTACTTATAACTTATACTGTTATAGATTTATGAATTGATGTTGCACTGAATACTTATTTACTGCTGTTTTACTTATAACTTATACTGTTATAGATTTATGAATTGATGTTGCACTGAATACTTATTTACTGCTGTTTTACTTATAACTTATACTGTTATAGATTTATGAATTGATGTTGCACTGAATACTTATTTACTGCTGTTTTACTTATAACTTATACTGTTATAGATTTATGAATTGATGTTGCACTGAATACTTATTTACTGCTGTTTTACTTATAACTTATACTGTTATAGATTTATGAATTGATGTTGCACTGAATACTTATTTACTGCTGTTTTACTTATAACTTATACTGTTATAGATTTATGAATTGATGTTGCACTGAATACTTATTTACTGCTGTTTTACTTATAACTTATACTGTTATAGATTTATGAATTGATGTTGCACTGAATACTTATTTACTGCTGTTTTACTTATAACTTATACTGTTATAGATTTATGAATTGATGTTGCACTGAATACTTATTTACTGCTGTTTTACTTATAACTTATACTGTTATAGATTTATGAATTGATGTTGCACTGAATACTTATTTACTGCTGTTTTACTTATAACTTATACTGTTATAGATTTATGAATTGATGTTGCACTGAATACTTATTTACTGCTGTTTTACTTATAACTTATACTGTTATAGATTTATGAATTGATGTTGCACTGAATACTTATTTACTGCTGTTTTACTTATAACTTATACTGTTATAGATTTATGAATTGATGTTGCACTGAATACTTATTTACTGCTGTTTTACTTATAACTTATACTGTTATAGATTTATGAATTGATGTTGCACTGAATACTTATTTACTGCTGTTTTACTTATAACTTATACTGTTATAGATTTATGAATTGATGTTGCACTGAATACTTATTTACTGCTGTTTTACTTATAACTTATACTGTTATAGATTTATGAATTGATGTTGCACTGAATACTTATTTACTGCTGTTTTACTTATAACTTATACTGTTATAGATTTATGAATTGATGTTGCACTGAATACTTATTTACTGCTGTTTTACTTATAACTTATACTGTTATAGATTTATGAATTGATGTTGCACTGAATACTTATTTACTGCTGTTTTACTTATAACTTATACTGTTATAGATTTATGAATTGATGTTGCACTGAATACTTATTTACTGCTGTTTTACTTATAACTTATACTGTTATAGATTTATGAATTGATGTTGCACTGAATACTTATTTACTGCTGTTTTACTTATAACTTATACTGTTATAGATTTATGAATTGATGTTGCACTGAATACTTATTTACTGCTGTTTTACTTATAACTTATACTGTTATAGATTTATGAATTGATGTTGCACTGAATACTTATTTACTGCTGTTTTACTTATAACTTATACTGTTATAGATTTATGAATTGATGTTGCACTGAATACTTATTTACTGCTGTTTTACTTATAACTTATACTGTTATAGATTTATGAATTGATGTTGCACTGAATACTTATTTACTGCTGTTTTACTTATAACTTATACTGTTATAGATTTATGAATGGATGTTGCACTGAATACTTATTTACTGCTGTTTTACTTATAACTTATACTGTTATAGATTTATGAATTGATGTTGCACTGAATACTTATTTACTGCTGTTTTACTTATAACTTATACTGTTATAGATTTATGAATTGATGTTGCACTGAATACTTATTTACTGCTGTTTTACTTATAACTTATACTGTTATAGATTTATGAATTGATGTTGCACTGAATACTTATTTACTGCTGTTTTACTTATAACTTATACTGTTATAGATTTATGAATTGATGTTGCACTGAATACTTATTTACTGCTGTTTTACTTATAACTTATACTGTTATAGATTTATGAATTGATGTTGCACTGAATACTTATTTACTGCTGTTTTACTTATAACTTATACTGTTATAGATTTATGAATTGATGTTGCACTGAATACTTATTTACTGCTGTTTTACTTATAACTTATACTGTTATAGATTTATGAATTGATGTTGCACTGAATACTTATTTACTGCTGTTTTACTTATAACTTATACTGTTATAGATTTATGAATTGATGTTGCACTGAATACTTATTTACTGCTGTTTTACTTATAACTTATACTGTTATAGATTTATGAATTGATGTTGCACTGAATACTTATTTACTGCTGTTTTACTTATAACTTATACTGTTATAGATTTATGAATTGATGTTGCACTGAATACTTATTTACTGCTGTTTTACTTATAACTTATACTGTTATAGATTTATGAATTGATGTTGCACTGAATACTTATTTACTGCTGTTTTACTTATAACTTATACTGTTATAGATTTATGAATTGATGTTGCACTGAATACTTATTTACTGCTGTTTTACTTATAACTTATACTGTTATAGATTTATGAATTGATGTTGCACTGAATACTTATTTACTGCTGTTTTACTTATAACTTATACTGTTATAGATTTATGAATTGATGTTGCACTGAATACTTATTTACTGCTGTTTTACTTATAACTTATACTGTTATAGATTTATGAATTGATGTTGCACTGAATACTTATTTACTGCTGTTTTACTTATAACTTATACTGTTATAGATTTATGAATTGATGTTGCACTGAATACTTATTTACTGCTGTTTTACTTATAACTTATACTGTTATAGATTTATGAATTGATGTTGCACTGAATACTTATTTACTGCTGTTTTACTTATAACTTATACTGTTATAGATTTATGAATTGATGTTGCACTGAATACTTATTTACTGCTGTTTTACTTATAACTTATACTGTTATAGATTTATGAATTGATGTTGCACTGAATACTTATTTACTGCTGTTTTACTTATAACTTATACTGTTATAGATTTATGAATTGATGTTGCACTGAATACTTATTTACTGCTGTTTTACTTATAACTTATACTGTTATAGATTTATGAATTGATGTTGCACTGAATACTTATTTACTGCTGTTTTACTTATAACTTATACTGTTATAGATTTATGAATTGATGTTGTACTGAATACTTATTTACTGCTGTTTTACTTATAACTTATACTGTTATAGATTTATGAATTGATGTTGCACTGAATACTTATTTACTGCTGTTTTACTTATAACTTATACTGTTATAGATTTATGAATTGATGTTGCACTGAATACTTATTTACTGCTGTTTTACTTATAACTTATACTGTTATAGATTTATGAATTGATGTTGCACTGAATACTTATTTACTGCTGTTTTACTTATAACTTATACTGTTATAGATTTATGAATTGATGTTGCACTGAATACTTATTTACTGCTGTTTTACTTATAACTTATACTGTTATAGATTTATGAATTGATGTTGCACTGAATACTTATTTACTGCTGTTTTACTTATAACTTATACTGTTATAGATTTATGAATTGATGTTGCACTGAATACTTATTTACTGCTGTTTTACTTATAACTTATACTGTTATAGATTTATGAATTGATGTTGCACTGAATACTTATTTACTGCTGTTTTACTTATAACTTATACTGTTATAGATTTATGAATTGATGTTGCACTGAATACTTATTTACTGCTGTTTTACTTATAACTTATACTGTTATAGATTTATGAATTGATGTTGCACTGAATACTTATTTACTGCTGTTTTACTTATAACTTATACTGTTATAGATTTATGAATTGATGTTGCACTGAATACTTATTTACTGCTGTTTTACTTATAACTTATACTGTTATAGATTTATGAATTGATGTTGCACTGAATACTTATTTACTGCTGTTTTACTTATAACTTATACTGTTATAGATTTATGAATTGATGTTGCACTGAATACTTATTTACTGCTGTTTTACTTATAACTTATACTGTTATAGATTTATGAATTGATGTTGCACTGAATACTTATTTACTGCTGTTTTACTTATAACTTATACTGTTATAGATTTATGAATTGATGTTGCACTGAATACTTATTTACTGCTGTTTTACTTATAACTTATACTGTTATAGATTTATGAATTGATGTTGCACTGAATACTTATTTACTGCTGTTTTACTTATAACTTATACTGTTATAGATTTATGAATTGATGTTGCACTGAATACTTATTTACTGCTGTTTTACTTATAACTTATACTGTTATAGATTTATGAATTGATGTTGCACTGAATACTTATTTACTGCTGTTTTACTTATAACTTATACTGTTATAGATTTATGAATTGATGTTGCACTGAATACTTATTTACTGCTGTTTTACTTATAACTTATACTGTTATAGATTTATGAATTGATGTTGCACTGAATACTTATTTACTGCTGTTTTACTTATAACTTATACTGTTATAGATTTATGAATTGATGTTGCACTGAATACTTATTTACTGCTGTTTTACTTATAACTTATACTGTTATAGATTTATGAATTGATGTTGCACTGAATACTTATTTACTGCTGTTTTACTTATAACTTATACTGTTATAGATTTATGAATTGATGTTGCACTGAATACTTATTTACTGCTGTTTTACTTATAACTTATACTGTTATAGATTTATGAATTGATGTTGCACTGAATACTTATTTACTGCTGTTTTACTTATAACTTATACTGTTATAGATTTATGAATTGATGTTGCACTGAATACTTATTTACTGCTGTTTTACTTATAACTTATACTGTTATAGATTTATGAATTGATGTTGCACTGAATACTTATTTACTGCTGTTTTACTTATAACTTATACTGTTATAGATTTATGAATTGATGTTGCACTGAATACTTATTTACTGCTGTTTTACTTATAACTTATACTGTTATAGATTTATGAATTGATGTTGCACTGAATACTTATTTACTGCTGTTTTACTTATAACTTATACTGTTATAGATTTATGAATTGATGTTGCACTGAATACTTATTTACTGCTGTTTTACTTATAACTTATACTGTTATAGATTTATGAATTGATGTTGCACTGAATACTTATTTACTGCTGTTTTACTTATAACTTATACTGTTATAGATTTATGAATTGATGTTGCACTGAATACTTATTTACTGCTGTTTTACTTATAACTTATACTGTTATAGATTTATGAATTGATGTTGCACTGAATACTTATTTACTGCTGTTTTACTTATAACTTATACTGTTATAGATTTATGAATTGATGTTGCACTGAATACTTATTTACTGCTGTTTTACTTATAACTTATACTGTTATAGATTTATGAATTGATGTTGCACTGAATACTTATTTACTGCTGTTTTACTTATAACTTATACTGTTATAGATTTATGAATTGATGTTGCACTGAATACTTATTTACTGCTGTTTTACTTATAACTTATACTGTTATAGATTTATGAATTGATGTTGCACTGAATACTTATTTACTGCTGTTTTACTTATAACTTATACTGTTATAGATTTATGAATTGATGTTGCACTGAATACTTATTTACTGCTGTTTTACTTATAACTTATACTGTTATAGATTTATGAATTGATGTTGCACTGAATACTTATTTACTGCTGTTTTACTTATAACTTATACTGTTATAGATTTATGAATTGATGTTGCACTGAATACTTATTTACTGCTGTTTTACTTATAACTTATACTGTTATAGATTTATGAATTGATGTTGCACTGAATACTTATTTACTGCTGTTTTACTTATAACTTATACTGTTATAGATTTATGAATTGATGTTGCACTGAATACTTATTTACTGCTGTTTTACTTATAACTTATACTGTTATAGATTTATGAATTGATGTTGCACTGAATACTTATTTACTGCTGTTTTACTTATAACTTATACTGTTATAGATTTATGAATTGATGTTGCACTGAATACTTATTTACTGCTGTTTTACTTATAACTTATACTGTTATAGATTTATGAATTGATGTTGTACTGAATACTTATTTACTGCTGTTTTACTTATAACTTATACTGTTATAGATTTATGAATTGATGTTGCACTGAATACTTATTTACTGCTGTTTTACTTATAACTTATACTGTTATAGATTTATGAATTGATGTTGCACTGAATACTTATTTACTGCTGTTTTACTTATAACTTATACTGTTATAGATTTATGAATTGATGTTGCACTGAATACTTATTTACTGCTGTTTTACTTATAACTTATACTGTTATACATTTATAAATTGGTGTTGCACTGAATACTTATTTACTGCTGTTTTACTTATAACTTATACTGTTATAGATTTATGAATGGATGTTGTACTGAATACTTATTTACTGCTGTTTTACTTCACTTTCACTGTCATTTAACTCCAATTAGTCAACAATATATACACTACAAGTGGGTTCTGCAAATGTGGACTTACTGCGTTTTCTGCTAATATTCAATGCAAACAAACTTACTGTACACATTATAATGCTGAATGTTAACCTCTTTTATCTTTTGTGGTTGAAGTGTTTTCTAGTATATACTTTTGATTGGTGTAGTGTAGTCCTCGGTGGGTTTACAAAAACTTTTATGCTGTGATCACATAAACTTTTCTTGTAGTTTATCTGGCTATTGACACCTTTTCTCAAGGGCTACATCTAACTTTATCTCGTCATCCCCTTCTAGTGCCTTTAGCTCCCTTTCTGGACTGCTTGCCTTTTCTGACTGTCCTTGTTTGTGTGTAGTGCTGTTTTTTTTCAGGATTATTTAAGTCCTGCTTGCCTCACCTGATGGCCTTTTTACTTGGGTGGTACTGGCTTTTTAGGATCCTATTTTCTGATTGCCTTTCCAGACTCTCCTTAATAACCTGGTTGGTGTTACACATTTCAGGGGACTATTTCTGCTCATATTTCATGACTGCTTTTATTTAGGTTTTTAGACACCTAAGCTTGCATTTTCATTTGCCCTTATTTACTTCATAGAGTGCTGTTTTTTTCAGGCACTTAATTTCTGCTTGCTTTCCTTGACTGTCCTTATTTGCCTATGTGGTGCCGACTTTTTCAAGAGCCTTATTTCTGCTTGCCTCTTCAAACTGTTCTTATTTAACTGGATAAAACTGGAATTTTCAGGAGCCTAAATTCAGTTTAACTTCTCTGACTGTACTTATTTACCATGAATGTGCTGGGTTTTTCAGGATCGTAATTTGTACTTGCCTTGATTGTAGCTCATCTTCCATTCACTTTCTACCACAGCAATATCTAAGGTGCTGATTGCCTTCAGTAGGGGAAGGGTTAATCCCAGCACTGACAAACTCAACCTAATCCCACCTCTACCTGCAAGACTTGCTCGCCTTTACAGATCTCCCTGGTGATGTCATATGTTGTCATGTTATTACAGTTCTGGTGAATTTTGCTTACAGGTAATCCTACAACATGGTTAACACAAGAGCTGAAGAAGGCCCTCACTGCTCAGAAGGCAGACTGACAGAAGAATAAACTCACTGGGGTTGCAGCAGACTGTGAGCAATGCTGATCTAAAAAAGGAAAGCAAGTGTCTGGCAAATAAGGCACAAGTTTCCTGTCTAATATCAGAATGCACTACTCAGAAATTTCAGAAGTTTCTGAAAGGAAATAAATAACCTGAGAGGTTGACCTCCCCACATCCTAGTTCACTGGTCAAGTAATGTAAAACAGATAAGAAGGCCATTTTTAAAGTACATCTTTTCTCACATCTGTGCTCCCTTCCACTGACCATCTTTGGTAAGAGTTCCTTAATACTTTCCATAATCAGCAAGTCCACTGAGACACACACTACTGGTATAAGAAGTTACATTTCTGTGAGACTGTGTCAGTATCAGAGCTGCTCCTTGTAGCCTGGCTGTGACTGGTTTCTAGCCATCTGGATACACAAAGTTCATATAACTGTATATTTTTGCACTTGATCTGTTTCAGTGATAGTTACAAAGCTGTGCTGCATTTATTCATTTGCTTGATATTGCTGTTTACTGTCTACATTTTGTTGTTTCTCCACTCTCCGCCCAAGTGTTGTATTCTTACAATTGGTGGCTTTGGAATTGCCCGCCTCTGCTGTAAATTTGATTTTGGACACTCCTCCCAGTCCCATCTCATTTGCTCACTCTACTGACTACAGTGTGATCATTTGGGAAAGACTACCCTCTTGCTTCTTTGATTTTGGACACCCTTCCCAGTCCCATCTCATCAGCTCATTCTACTGTGTGCAGAGAGAGCATTTGGGAGGGCCACCCCCCTTAGTTTCTTAATCTTGAATTATCTTCTGTTTCCTCCTTCTCCACTCAACAAAACAAAACAATGACACTTTATTCAGCTGCTCTTTCTGTAATTCTGTTCTTCTTGCTTTATTACCTTATTTTGCTTTGCTGCTTGTTCTTAAGCGTTAAAGTGCTTTTATTCTGCTGTATTTACTATTGCTTGTTAGTAGCCTGATTAAATTCATCTGTTATTCTAAGCCTCTTTATTTTGATTTTAGCACATGGGCTTCAGGCCAGTTATTTTACATTTAAGAAGGTTTTTGTGGTATACACTCTTGTGGACAAACCCTTATCAAAATCCTCTCTCTATAAGTCCATCCAAGTTTCAGAACACTATGTCTGGACAATTCCCATCAGTTTCCCCTGCCAGCCTGGTCGGCAAGGGCCTAGTGAGACAGTGCAGCAACTACTTCATGTTCACTGAGAACCCTCTTTTCCTAGCATATAATTCTTCGACTTGCAAGAAATGCCTCTATATCAGTAACATGGAATCCATGCTCTCTCGCACCACAGTCAGTACTCTGATTGCCAACACAAACACCACACCACGCACATCACATAGACTAGCACAACACATACCCACCTATGCAGAGGTCCTCAATCAAAAACTTACTTAAATAGCAGATACCTCCAAAACACATTCACAAACATTCCACACACAGCACCAAACACACCACAGACAGCAGACAACACATTAGTGTCTCACAAACAGCCCATAAGGCATAACAATAAACCAAACATACTAGTGATTGGTGACTCAATTGTGAGACACACTGATGTCCCCCTCACCAGGATCGACAAGGAGAAGATCACGGTCAGCTGTCTGTCAGGTGCCAGAATCCACCACATCACGCACGCACTTAAGTCTCTCTACAACAGGTACAAGTATGAATCTCTCATTGTCTATGTTGGTGTGAGTAACTTGAGATGTACCTCCCTGCACTATATGAAGAGAGATATGATTGAGCTTTCAGAGTAGGTGTTCCAGGCAGGTATGACCCCAGCCCTAAGCAGCATCCTTCCTTCACCAAGAATGATGCCACAATAGCAACAAAAAATAATTTACTTCAACAATTGGCTTAGATTCTGGTGTCATTCCAAGGGGATCCAGTATCTGTCTGCCTGGGATGACATGGCTGACACGCCTTGATGCTTTCACAGAGATGGCCTCCACTTCTCTTTCCTGGGATTCTGGATTCTGGCCAAGGATCTTGCCTCCCCCATTGTACCTTTTTTAGGCAATGTCCCAAAGATAAATCTTCCAACATAAAAGATCTGTCAAAAAGCAAATTGAAGGTCATGCTACGTAATGCTAGGAGCCTTAACCTGAAAATGCACTCACTGGAGGCTCTCCTCACACTGGAAGAAGCCGATGTTTGTGGAGTCACAGAAACTTGGTTCAGGGCTGCGGAGAGCACCCCTGCCTTACCAGGTTATACCTAATTCCACACATTCTGATGCCAAAATGAGGTCAGCAAAACTAAGGATGGTGGAGTCCCTGTCTTCATCAAGGACAGGAACACCTCCAGAACTGGTTTGCCAGCATGACACACTAGAACTACTCCAGGTGCAACTGACAATTGGCAAGACACTCATCCAAGTTAGGGCCAGCTATAGACTCCACTCCATGACTCAGGACACCCACTCCTTCTACCTGGACCTACCTGACTACATCAAGGTAGTCAGTAACACCCTGATCTTTGGTGACTTCAACTACACCACCATAGACTGGGTGAACTATTCCTGCACTAATACACTCACCCAATGATTCCTTGACTTCATCAATTCTAATGTACTAGACCAGCTTATTTCATCCCCCAAAAGGGGAGATAACATTCTGGACTTGGTTCTCATCAACATGGGTGACCGCTGCACCATACCCATAGTAAGTTCTTCCCTCGTGAGATCAGACCATTGGTCTGCCTCATTCAAAGTTTTTTTCCCGCCCAACCTCCCTCCCCCCACCAGCTGTAACCAAGCTAAAAAACTTCTCAAAGGCTGACTACAACCTTCTACGGGAGGGTATCAGTAGCTTCACACCACTGCCCCCTATGAGGATGCAGCAGCTATGCTGAACAGTATACCAATGCAGTATACAAGCACCTGCACAACTGCATGCACTCAGCCATACCCAACAGAACTAAAACCTGCTCCTCAAGGACAATCAAACCTATCTGGTGGGCATCCTCTATTAACAGGCTTTACAACAAAAGGAAGGAAAAACTCCCTCCTTAGCCTCAACAAGCAAATTAGATCACTAGTGAGAACCTCCAAAGCCAATTATGAATCAAAACTAGCCTTGGAAACAAAGGGTAACCACAAAGACTTCTTCAGTTATGTCAGGAACCTCCATGGCAAAGCCCAGGTTTGTTACTAATTACTTGTTAACAGTACCACTAACACTGATCCTGTTGTCTTAGCCAACTTGCTAGCAGATAGGTTCAGCACAAACTTCACCCCCCGTCCCCTCAAAAGGCCCATTTGACATTACTGATACTTGTCACGCACCTCACATCTCCATAGATAAAGTGTTAAAGGCCCTATCCAAGGCAAAGAACACAGCTTCCATGGAACCTGATAGTATCCCAGACTGTATTCTGCACCATCTCCATAAAGAACTAGCCTTGCCATTGAGCACCCTATTCAACCACAGCCTAAGTACAGGCTTCATTCCAGCAGAGTGGAGAACTGCCATTGTCATCCCCTTGCACAAAGGTGGTGCCACTACTGACCCTAGAAACTATCACCCCCATTAGTTCATAGGTTCATAGGTAGGTACTAGGCTATAGGCCCAAGGGCCTACGTAAGCCTAGCCAACAAGGTTCCCTGGCTTATGCCACCCAATAAAGTTATTTTCCTGTGCCACTGTTGAGCAGAGTCACAGAAGGGATCCCCAGGGTGTATTTCCTATTTCTCATCCACTCATCAAGATTTTTCTTGAAGAGTGCTAATGAAGAACTTTGCTTGACATAGATGGGTAGCCTGTTCCAGAGTATGGGAAGTCTCTGGGACAGTAATCTATCCCTCCAGCATGTCCTGTTTATTGTGGTGACAAGGTTTAGGTCCCTAGAGCGTGTAGCTTGAAGGGATTGGGATTTCTTTAGGTGTAGCATGTCCAACAGTTCTGGGTTTGACATAGCTTTATATGTTAGGCAGAGATCACCTCGGAGTAGGCAATATGCTATGGAGTAAAGCTGGAGTTCTTTGAGACAGTCAGTGTAGGGCATCTGTTTGAGGCCAGTAATCCTCTTTGTGAGGTACTTCTGTGGCCTTTTCAGCTGCTGTAGATGTCTTGTGAGGTACATTCCAAAAGGGGCGTTGTACTCTATAATGGGTCTAATGAGTGTCGAGTAGAGGGGAACAATGACCTCTTTTTTCCTGGATGAGAACCCTTTTATGATGAGGAGTGCCACATAGAAGGACTTCCTGACTACTGTGGCGATGTGACTATCAAAGGATAGACTACTGTCCATCTGGGTCCCAAGGTCTCTTATCACACATTCAGTGTTAAGTAGACTGCTGTCTATGTAGTAGTTCATGGGTACAGAGTTTTTACCAAAGGGGATGACAATGCACATTTTGGCATTGAGCTTGAGGCCATGGCTCTGACACAAGGCATCTGTCTCAGCGAGGCCCTTCTGTAGGATTTCCACATCATTTGGGGACTCGACTATGGTTCCTAGTTTGCAGTCATCTGTGAACTTCGTTAGCCAGAGGCCTTCTGTGTTAGCCTGTACTTCAAAGAAGTAGATACCAAACAGGAGAGGTCCCAGGACTGAACACTGTGGTACTCCACTTGTCACTGGTTTAAGGTCAGATTTGGAGTGTGCAACTTTTACAGTGTGGGTTCTGTCAGTGAGCCAGTTGGCAACCCATCTTGTGGCACAGGGATTTATACCTAGTTTAGTGAGTTTAGCTATAATTCCAGAATGTAGGATGGTGTTGAAAGCCTTGGTGAGGTCAAGATAGGCTGTGTGAACCACCTTACCCTCATCTATGGCTTTGGAGACTACCTCAAAGAAGTTGAACAGGTTCAGGAGGCATGATCTACCTTTCACAAACCTGAACTGGGTGAGATCCAGAGTTTGGAGATTACCACCGTCTTTGTTTATGAGTTCCATGATGATACGTTCCATGGCCTTGCAGACCAGGCTCATCAGGCTAATAGGGCGATAGTTCCCAGGATCAGTTTGACAAGTCTGATCTGTAAGGCCATGGAGTGTATGATTACGGATCTCATAAACAAGGACATAGGCAATCACTAAGCACTTGACCTCACCCAGTTCAGAATCGTCAAGGGCAAATCTTGCCTGCTGAACCTGGTTGACTTTTGTGACTGTCACCAAGGCCCTGGATAAGGGGAAAATCATTACATACAGCTTACCTTGACATGCTCAAAGCTTTGACACAATCCCCTACTCAGGCTTCATTGAAAAGCTAACACAACTTGGTGTAAGTCCCTATCTCATCAGGTGGGTTACCAACTGGCTCACTGATAGAATCCACAAGGTAAAAATATGTGCCTCCACCCCCGACAGCAGACCTGTCACTAGTGAGGTTTCTCAGGAATCTGTCCTGGGAACCCTACTGTTTGGCATCTACTTCTCAGAGGTCCAGGCAAAGACAGAAGGCCTGTGGCTGACCATGTTTGCTGATGACTGTAAGTTGGGTGCTGTCACTGACTCCCCAAAAGATGTTAACATACTACAAGAGGGTCTCACAGCAACAAATGACTGGTGCCAAAGCCATGGCCTTAAGTTAAATGCAAAAAAATGTATTATCATGCCATCTGGCAAAAACATGACCTCTACTGATTACCACATCAACAGCAACCCCCAAAGCACATAATCTGTGGTGACAGACCTGGCTACACAGGTTGACAACAACCTCACATTTGACCATCATGTAGCAGCAGTGGTCAGAAAAAACTTTTAATTGGTTCTTCTCATAAGTAAAGGAATTGCATCCAGAAAAAAGGAGGTTATTACCTCTCTGTACTCCTGTCTCATTAGACCAATAATTGAGTACACCGTCCCGTTTGGTATGTATCTCTCCAAACACCTGTACCAGATGGAAAGGCCACAGAAATACCTCACAAAAAGAATCCATGACCTCCAACACCTGTTCTATGTGGACAGGCTTAAATCACTGTCACTCTACTCTGTATCGTACAGATTGCTCTGAGGTGATTTGTATCTTGCCTACAAGGCAATCTCAGATCCTGCTCTCCTAGAGATGCTCCATATCCGTAATCTAACTCCATATGCATTACCCAATTGAAAGGCCTAAATCTAATAAGTAACATTAACAAAACCTGCTGGAAAGACTGGTTTATCTCCCAGAGGTTACCCCATCTCTGGAATAGACTCCCCATACATGTCAAACAGAGCACCTCGCTGACTCTTTTGTCCCAGGGGTTCATCTGTGTCCCTCATTAACAGGGGTAACAGGTGCTGACTGAGGTTTCTTGTCTGGGGATACACTTAAATGTCAACAGAAATATCTATATGGCATTAAACAGCACATCAACTGACAATCTACAGATCATCTTCTAAGCCTAAACAATGAAGAATTCTTCTGCAAAATAGTCACAAGTATCTAAAGCAGCCTAGTTCCTAAAACATAAAAGGGTAAAATGTGCATTCTAGCCATGGCTGACTTTTAACTGAAAACTTGGATGCTGCAAACAGCTAGATCATGGGCAAATTATACTAATATGAAGTGTCAGTCAGAAATATTTAAGAAATGTAAACAGCCCACATAAATCAGTAAAACAGAATACATCAAAAAAATCTAACCCCATTGTAAGTCTTACACTAAAATGTTTTGTATCAAATAAACACGCTTTTAAATGCAGGAACAAGTTTCACCCCCATCAACAACCTCTTAATGCAAGCAGCAAAGATATCAATGACCACCACTACAGTGAATATGAAAACACAGTACCTAAGAAATCTACTCCCCCTCTTTAGCCATAAATGACGTCCTCACTACCTGTCTAATAACTCCCGAGATTTATACCCTTTGACAGCTCCTAATTAAAGAATCACGCCTGCTCTCAGTGAGACAATTCTTAAAGTTCATAGATTCATAGGAGGTTACTATAGCAATAACCCACGCCTGGGTGTGGGTAATGCTGGATTTACCCACGGTTGGTGTAGTTTGGTCACGAGGGCGAAGCCCGAGTGACCAAACAATGCCAACCATGGGTAAATCCAGCATTACCCACACCCAGAAGTGGGTTATTGCTATTATACAATGACATTATTTAAGAAAAAAAATAATTAATTTTCTTAAATAATGGCATTGTATAATGCCTCCTTGCTGCCCTTCCGCAGCTGTCTGGTATTCTGTGGCAGTTCTGATGTACTGCGCATGCGTATGCCTACGCAGTACATCAGAGCTGTGGGCAAAAGCAACGGAGAAAGCAAGATCTCCATTGCTTTCTACAAACTGTTTCACTATGTTAAATGGGTTTAACATAGCGAAAAAGCTTTAAAAAAAGCAACGGAGCCATTGCTTTTTTTTAAAGCTGTCTCGCTATGTTAAACTATTTAACATAGCGAAACAGTTTGTAAAAAGCAACGGAGAAAGCAAGATCTCCGTTGCTTTTTACAAACTGTCTTGTTATGTTAAATGAGTTTAACATAGTGAGACAGCATTAAAAAAAGCAACAGAGAATCTCCGTTGCTTTTTTATTGCTGTCTCGCTATGTTAAACGAGTGTGAAGCAATGGAGATCTTGCGTTCTCCGTTGCTGTAAAAAAAAAAAAAAGAGTTATAGTAATGGAAAAAGTCTGGGCGACCAGACCTTTTTCCATTACTATAACTCTGATTTACAACGTGCACGCTGACCAATCAGCATGCATGCTTTTTGAATATTAATGGGGGGGGTCATTGTATAATAGGCTATTGACCCAAGGGTTGTTTTAACCCTAGCCTACTACATCTATTATATTTCAGGAGAAAAAGTCTAGTCAATGCCAAAGATTATTACTAGTAATGACTACCCATGTCCAAGAGGGATGTGGGAGCTAGTCCCAGCAAGAATTTGCGGTTTCCTATCCATTCATCTTAACAAAGGTCAAAGACCTTCAGTAGGGTCTGCCTGCCTACTTCCAAAGTTCCTAAAATTGGGAACCTGTTCCATTGCTGTTCTTCTTACAAGACCAAGACTAATCAATATGTGCATCCAAGAGGATGCCATCAATTTGAAAAGAAGTTCATATCATTCCTCTTCATAATGGTGGTGCATCAGTCAAATTCAAAATTTAGTGACCAAATGCTACACAGAATGTTCTAGCTAAAGCATTAGATTGTGTATCCCATCAGCAGCGCAGTGACTACGTAAGTGAGGAAAAAAACTCCTTACCACTTCACAACATAAAGTCCAGAAACAGTACTTCATTACTGCAGTATTTCTACAGGTAACAGACTACCTTAGAGACAAGGGTAACAATGGAGAAGTACTAGCAACATTGTTCATAAAAGTTTCAAAACATTTGACAGCATCATGCATAAATGCCTACTAAAAAGATTAAATGACATTGTTTCTATCCAATACTGTAAAATCATTTGAGAACTTCTTGTTCACTAATACAAAACATAGCATCAAAAGGAGAAACAAGTAATTTAGCATATTTTATTCATCAAAACAATGTTTAGCGTTAGACCCCTAGTATTTAGTTTGCAGGCAAATCCCATGGCAGAACAAAGTGGTCTGCTAAAATGGGTACACAGACAAAGCAACCCTTCCTTGCTCAGGCAAAGATGTCATACTCACTGAAAATCAACAATAAACAGGATTCATAGAATGCAAAATTGGTTGTGTGACTCTCATCTAAAACTGAATGGTACCAAAAAGCAGCTCAAAGCTGTTCAGCTTTATCCATTAGAAAAAAAAAATACAGTCTTCCATACTAAACATCAAAACCTTATAAGGTAACTGTAACCGATGTTTACAGTGCATCCTATATGATGTCTCAAAGATATTTTTTTAAAGTCAGACACTTTCTAACATGAACCCCCAATCACTTCACTCTATTATCTATATCAACAGTATAGACTCTCCACAAAAAAAAAAAAAAAGTTAACAACCCCACCATAGTTCAGCCAATTCATCTCAGGCAGCCATAAAAACTCTCCTTACAGTTATCTGATGAGTACTCTATTTTTATTTCTAAAAGATCTGCATTACATTAAGCTGTGCATTGTTCACAAACACTGTAACTCGCAATATCTCTTTCTGTGATTTCATAAACTATATCAGCCTCTAGAAACCTTTAATTTGTTTCACAAGGTCCTTATCAAAGCAACCAGAACCAACAACACCTACAATGATGCTGTGTTGAAAAAGTTTTCATAACAAGAATGGGACAGACTGCCTTGTGAGATTAACAAAGCGAATACTGCTAATAGCTTCAAACAGAAATGAAAACAGCACCATTAAACATGACCCTTCTCATTGAAAGTTCACTCTTTGCAATAATGCATCTTTTCTTACTACATGTGGCAGATTTCAGTTATTACCTTTAAATTCATGTAGTATACAGATGTAAATAGTTGCAGACAGTTATACTCAGCCACCTGTTTAGCTCCAACTAGTGGCATGCACAAGGGCATTAGATTGCCCTATAAACACTTTTAAAGTCACATACCTACCAATACTAGTAATATGAATTACACAGAGTCATCTATCAGAAATTCTCTGGGGCTAACATCTTATCATCCTTTGATGACCTAATAAAATTCAAATGTTCTCCCCATCATTGTGTCCAACAGAATCCTGTGCAGTGATCTTTGTATGGCCTATAGCGCTATGAAAGACCTAATCTTGTTTGTTCTCCTACACCTTCAAAAATCTGTAATTACAATCATTGTTTCCTCTCTTTTACCTTCTACACTTTCAAACACTGCCAGTACAGACAATACCCACTTAAGTATTTAAATCTTCACAGCATTATAAACAGAACCTGTTGATAATATAGATGCCTGACTCAAAAATCCGGCCTATAGAATAAACTTCCAGTACACATCAAACAATATAGCTACCTAGTCCACTTATAAACATACCTCTTAATTTTTTAGTGCAAGAAATCTGGACAAAGCCTGACACAAATGGGGGACAAAGGCCCAAAATAGGGCAACATTTTAAATATTGCTGTTATAAACGTATAAAGTTGCTTGAATAACAGGATTTGTGTTAGCATGTATTTTCTGAAGGATATGAAGTCTGAAACTCAAATGCATGTCACTATTTAGTGACTTTAATCTTTAGATCATTTCACTGATTTATCAAAAAAAAAACCCACAATTTTTATGAAGAACAGACCAAAAATATGTGGCAAAGATCTGGGCATTCTGCAAAAATCTGTACAGTTGAGAGGTGTTCTATAACCAACATTTTCAAGTGGTTGAGGACACAGTTTGAACACTTGCCTTGAAAGGACCTATGAATCTAATTCAAATCACTGCAGCTGTTTATACTATGTTCTCCAGAGAGAGTGTATTAATTACTTAAACCCAACTCATTGCTTTTTCAAATGACTGCAACCTGTAACATTGTACCAGGAATTCAGAAAGAATCGCACCACTGATGATAAGATTTATGGCAAAAAGGGGCTGTTTGTGCAATGCAGGAATTTGAGACACAGACATGTGCATGCTAGTTGCAATGAGAATACATCTCGTTGTCATCTAATTTGCATGCTCCAAATCACTCTTAACCACCACTAGGGCTAATCAGCACTTTCTTGTGGTAGTTAACACTGGCAACCCATACACTGCATTGCATTGGCACAGGCACCTGCCTTCATTCACATACACGCATCACACACTCACACACACACATCACCCACATGCACACATATGTACACACATCACACACATGTACACACATCACATATGAGCACACACACACACACACACACACACACACACACACACACACACACACACACACACACACACACACACATTGCACACATACACACACACACACACATAGGGCACACACACTCACACACACACACACACACACACACACACACACACACACACACACATAGGGCACACACACCAGATACCCCTTACATGTCCCTGAACTCTTCTTCTTTTTTTGTTTCCATCCGCATAAATCACCCATCCTTACAGTTATTTATACACCAAGTAATTATTTGCTTAGGTTCTCAGATATTCAGCATTATTTCATGGAAATGTCAGGCTGATTCTTTTATATATAACTGATATTATAAGTTTGATATTAAAACTAAACAGAAGGTGCTTACTTTTATTTAAACAAATATTGGATGTGATTTTAAAAGCTGTCTGTAGCAGTAAAACGTCTTTACTCCTTGCCTTCCTTCAGCAATAACCTCTAAATCCCTTCACACCGATTGTCTGTTATGCCTTTGTACTGGTGTGTAGCTTTCAAAAGCTAGTACATAACCAGAAAGACAGATTTTGCCATAATAATAAAAAACAGCTAACAATGCACAGATCAGATGTCTGAGCCTAGCTCTATCTCTACATATAATGTTGTCACATTCAAAGTCCAGAATGTAAAGACTGCAACTAGTTGTCGACCCTGCGATTAGCTGTCAAAGCAATTAATGTCAAGTATAGTGATTATGGCCAAATATGCAGGTTGCAGTTGTACATATATGCAGAAAACATGACTATAACATGCACAGCACTGTCTCAAATCAAATGAGAAAAAACATCATTAACAGAAAAGGAAAGACGTCATAAAATAAGTATCCGCTGCATTTGCTGGAGTGCAGTTAAGTACAATCAAAGGGAGGAATCAATTAATTAACTGTTTGAATAAAACAGTAGGCTTTGTTAAAGCTTTCAATAACTGATCTCATGGAAGAAAAGACAGAGATGAATTCAGATTCTAAAAGCATGAGGAGATTGTCTTTGAAACGACATTGGACAGAGGAACCATTATCTAGGGCCACACACAAACAAAAAATGTCTGTTTAGTTTTATTTTCTCAAAGGCCTTAAATAATCAGTAGATTCAGATAATTAACTCATCTGCTAGTTCTATTACAGCAGTAAACATTTCATGGGAAGTACTATTCAATGTAAAGCCATATTTCCCAACCTTTTTTACTCAAGAATTCTAGGCAAAGGCAAAAATAATGGGGGTAGTCCCTAAATCAGGTACAATAAACAAATATTATTCAATTAAAAGGCTAACAGAAGAATAGGTTTTGCATCAACCTGCATTTTTTGAACAATAAGTATGAAATTCTAACAACTGGAATCACCCACTGTAATCCACAAAGATTTACCAGAAAATCAAACATTTTATAAGGGAGAAGGCAAAAATATGAGGTACAATCAGAGACATACTGCGAAAGCAAGGAAAGGTATGAATAAATTATAGTTTACTTGGAATTTCCTGACAATTTCTTAAACATCAATAAAATGATAATGCCCTTTATTGATATAACAATATTAGCACAGGTACACTGCAGGAGTTCAGCTAGCAATGCCAAGTCTGATTTTTTTCATTGTTTTTTTTTTATGACCGAGGTGACAGCTAATTTGCCATGAAACAATCATTTCAGTTTGACAGAGAAAGGATATTTATACTTTCCATTCTGCCCTTTTAATAATGTGAAAATAATGATTTTCTATGAAGCAAAAATACGAAATACTAAAAGCAGAACTGAATTTTTTTTCTAGCCTGCTAGAATAGGTTATTACTCAAAGAGACATGTATACCACTTGGCAGAAAAATCTCTAAAATTAAAGTTTGCTCTGCATGTTGTAGATGATTAGTATAGACTGTGCTTTTTACTGCCAGGTTTACAATACTATGTCTGGCCTGTTTGCGTTCATACTGATTGTCAGCTCTTATTTTGTTTTAGACCGCTTAGTGGGCTTCAGGCAAGAGATGTTGTCAGGAAAGGAAACAGATCAATTCTCAACATAACCACTGATTGAATTAGAGGCAGCAATATGGAACAATCAAACTGTGTCACCTTGCCTTAATTAAAAGTGAATGTACAGTCATCAGACTGCCTGCTTGGGAAACCTTTTAAAGCAATATTATTAGCAGAAATGCTGGCTGATTATTTGCTCAGGAAAATAAACTTTATGCTTGATTGTCTAACACAACACTGTCATAAAATTACTGTGCTTTGTGTTATTTGTAAAATATGATTGTTATTTAGTAAAAGCAATGTTTCACAGCACACCACAAAAACTCATAATATTGCCTATGCAAATTCATGTATGGTTCCACTCCATTATTGGATAGAAATGTATAGATATATAGGTAAAGATATAGAAAAATCAGCCTTTGATTTTTGCTAAAATGTACACAAATGACTTCCAGTTGACGGGTCCACAAAAATGAATTGCAAAGTGTTTATTAAGCGCTTTTCGTCTTGCCTAATATCAAAACTTCCTCAGATAAAACCATTCATAAAACAAGTGATTTAAATACATTTACAGACTTATGTTATGTGTTAAAATCATCCAATAAGAAACTTTTCAGCAACATCTCAACGACATCTACTAAAAACATATTACATAAATATCTTATTTACTTTTTCTTGTAACTCTATTATGTTCAAGTGTGCTTTTATAGCATATATAACATATTTTTATGTAAATTATACAAATATTCACCTATCCAAACTTTTAAGCTTTAATATACATTGAATTAAACACATCTCGTTTAAACCAGAGTGTACTCCTGCATTTAGTCTTAACTGTCATAATAGTTCCAATCTTTCCAGTAACAATCCTGCTGGTCCTCCCTGCTCATCATATAATATTTGACCTATAACTTTAAATTTAAAATTATGTGTCAGATTTCCTGCAATGTGCTTAGCTAAAGCATTGTTTAGTTTTTTTCTTTCTCATACTGTATAGGTGTTCATATACTCTTTCCTTTACTTGACGCTCTGTCTTTCCTACATTGTATGAGGGACATGACCGGCATAATGCAATGTATACAATGAATTCAGAACTACAAGTACATTTTCTTGTTAATGTGTACTTCTTGTTAACAAGCCAGAATGTTTTTCCTATCTCCATACTTGAACAATAGTTGCAAGTACCACAAATTGTCATTCTTGGGTTTTTTTACTACGTGTTTTCCTCCATTACTACCTTCCTAGATTTTTTTTTTTTAATTCCTACCTCTTTTGTATATAATTTGCAGTGGTTCAATAAATTTTGTAGCAATGGATGCCTGGCCTGTAAGGAGCTGCCAATTCTTGAACACTATCCCTGTAAGGTCTATACCATACAAATTATATGTTAAAATTAATCTATGTTTGTGTGATGAAAACTATTTCTTTCTACTAGCACCTCAATATTTGAAGTGTTATGGTTTATACCAGTACTATCTAGGACTGGTCTATAAATTCTACTTCGCTTTTACATTCTATTTCGTGTGTGAGTTCACTTATTAACTTTTTAGGATAACCTCTTCTCAAAAACATATTCTGTAAATTTATGCATTCATTTAAAAAGTCATTTTCTCTTGACACCATCTTGGCCGCCCAGACTAATTGACCCTTTACAACTGACCTTTTTTGTTTCATCAGCTGACCACTTGAGAAATGTAAGAATGCATTAGAATCTGTTACTTTTCTATATGTTGTGGAAATATATCGTTTTACTTCCTCATCCTTACTTAGTTTTATATCGTAATATGCTATACATTCTTTATTGAATTCGAATGTAAATTTAAAAAAATCAGTTGTGTTCATGTAATCTACCAGCTGCAAGTACCCGTCCTTATCAAACATAATATAATTATTTGTTAAGATTATCTCTACTAATTCTTCTGCGATCGAGATCTCATTAGGGGATGCTCCTTTTCATTTCACTGTGTTTATCACCCGGTGTTTACCTTCTTCATGTGGTATTGATGTATGCAGATCTTTTATCGTTAAAAAGTTGTGTAGTCCTCATTGCATTCCAACCTGTTTAGGTTTTTGAGACATGTCCACGAATCTTTACAAATGCTCTGATAGTGTGTAATGTACGTTTTCGGTACATTGTCTACATATTTCGCACAGGCATATGTAATTGAACATCTAGCATCAACCAGAGGATGCATTGGAGGGGTTTTCTACACATTTATGCAGTTTTGGTACTCCAAATAACATTTGGTGTTTTTGGTGTGGGCATTATTAGATAATTACATGTGTGTAAATCGATTCTGCCATCAATGAACACGTCATTAGTGTATGACTTTATCCTAGTGTATGCTACATTTGTTTCATGTAATGACGCTGTTTTGTATGTATGTGTCCCAACATTTCATACATGTTTTGCTTGTAACTTCCCATGTCCATTATCAGAACACCCCCTCCCTTGTCAGGTTTCATAACTCTGACTGGTAGATGCTGCAGTTCATAAAGTAATTCCTGTTCTGATATTACTGAAAAGTTTCTTATTGGATGGTTTTAACACATGGCGTAAGTCTGTAAGCATACTTAAATCACCTGTTTTATGAATGGTTTTATCTGAGGAAGTTTTGATATTAGGCAAGATGAAAAGCGCTTAATAAATACTTTTTGATTAATTTGGTTGTGGATCAGTCTCCTGGAAGTCATTTGTGTACATTTTAGCCTTTGATTTTTGCTATCAGCCTACCAAGTGGCTAACTGACTGTACATAAGCAAAGTCATTAAGTTGGAGTAAACACAATTATAGACCTTTGCAGAAGTCAGTATCCATTATATTTACCAAACAATAACCAATTTCATTCAAAACTGGATTTAAAGACTAGGTGAGTTCAGAAGGTAAAGTTAGCCCTTCTTGGAATAATTTGTCCAGTATTTTTCCCTTTCTGCTTGAGTGTTTCCCTTGAGTCGCCTCATCAAAAACTGAACAGCTATCTAGGATTTAACTTTTCTCTAAGAAGTCTGTCCTAGATGCTTGTTGCTCACCAGATGAAAAAGGAAAACAATATAGCCTTTACACCACCACATACCATACTATTATCAAGTCCTAAGGGGCTAGCTTCTTTGATTGTGGTTAAAACTTTAGAAGCTTGACCTTGGTCTCTTTTATTACAAGTCTGCAAAGAGCATACATCTTTCATGGCAGCTGTAAGTGCGTAGAAATATATACAGAAACAATAGGTAATATATGCTTCACTAACCAAGTATGGTCATACTACTGTCTTGCCTGTTAGTTTGAACAGACCACCAAAAGCCCACCTTCTTACTTCCTTCTCTAGAAACAGATTATGCAAACATATTCACTGCTCATTTTTCCTGATTTGTTTGAACTGATGCTTCATTTAATCATCTGTTCCAAAAAGCATCTTCTCTCATAAGGAAAAAAGAACTACTTTATTGTAACACAGAACTACTTGTCATCACTTTCAAATTGTTCCTCCTTATTATACTTTGTTTTACTAAAAGATGTCACTTACCAGGAGTCTGCTAGTTCAGATGGTATACCAGCTCTGTCCTTTATGTATTGTTTCCTTTCACCTACAGCACATATACTAAGCATCTGTATGTTCTCTTCACATAACTCAAACTGTAAAACCTGTACAGTTTTGTTTGCCATTTTTCTGGACTTACACTTAGTAACTCCACTGAAGAAAACTCCAGAAGTCGAGGCAGAGAAATTCTCTGGACCTCCCTGAAAAATAATAACTCTTTTTTTCTTGACTGATGACGTTTCATAACTTTTTCTACTATGCTGGTATTTACTTCCTATTTTAAGTATCCCAAAACATTTCTTTGTCTAGGAGTGCACAAAATATAGCCATATAGTCCTATTACTTCTAAAAAAAATGTTCTGGAAAAAAGAAATCTGATCAGGTGATTAGTCTGCTATACATGACATTCCATGCTAGTCTGCTATAAGTGACATTCCATGCTAGTCTGTTATACGTGACATTCCATGTTAGTCTGCTATAAGTGACATTCCATGATAGTCTGTTGTACGTGACATTCCATGTTAGTCTGCTACATGTGACATTCCATGCTAGTCTGCTATAATTGACATTCCATTCTAGTCTGTTATAAGTGACATTCCATGCTAGTCTGCTGCATATGACATCCCATGCTAGTCTGCTACACATGACATTCCATGCTAGTCAGCTATAACTGACATTCCATGCTAGTCTGTTATACATGACATTCCATGCTAGTCTGCTACATGTGACATCCCATGCTAGTCTGCTATAAGTGACATTCCATTCTAGTCTGTTATAAGTGACATTCCATGCTAGTCTGCTACATGTGACATCCCATGCTAGTCTGCTACACATGACATTCCATGCTAGTCTGTTATAAGTGACATTCCATGCTAGTCTGCTACATGTGACATTCCATGCTAGTCTGTTATAAGTGACATTCCAGGCTAGTCTGCTACTGGTCTATATCAGTCTGTCAAAATGGTTGACGATCAAACACCAGATGTTTGAAGTGTGAAGTTCGAACACTAATTATCACAAAGCCACGGAACACCAAATTCTTTCCCAGGGAAAGAATTTGGTGGGCTATTTCTGTGGCTTCGTGATTATCAGGACTGTGGTGGGAAGTTACGGGTTGGTTTCAGGTAAGTGTGCGATTGTGTGGATGTTAGGGTTAGGGAGCGGGTTAGGTGAGTTAGGGTTAGGGCGCGGGTGAGGTGGGTATGCAATAGTGACAGACTTTAGGGTTAGGGCGGGATAGGTGAGTTAGGGTTAGGGCGCGGGTCAGGTGAGTGTGTGATAGTGACGGACCTTAGGGTTAGGGTTTGGGTTAAAGTAAGTGGATAGATAGTAGTGTATGTACAGCTTAGTGTAGGGTTAGATGTAGGATTTTAAGTGTTTTGTGTGGATTGCTGTTTTTTTGGTGTGCTTGTGTTGTGTGTGTGTGTTTCTTGGAACAGCGATTTTCTTCCCTGGGAAAAAAATCGCTGTTCTAAGACTTCGATGTTTTTGTATGGTGTTCAAACTTCAGCTGTTTCGGTGAACTGATATATATAGACCCGTCTGCTATATGTGACATTTCATGCTAGTCTGCTACACATGGCATTCCATGCTAGTCTGCTACACGTGACATTCCATGCTAGTCTGCTATAAGTGACATCCCACGCTAGTCTGTTATAAGTGATATTCCATGCTGCTAATAGTTTCTTCACTGGGAAAAGTATTACCAGCCACAAATGCTGGTAGTGAGCCATGCTAACATACATAGTCACATGTAAATATACACTCAGACAGATGTACATACATGTACATATACCATCATGCATGCACAGATGCATATATGCACAAATACACACACATATTATAAATATGCATGCAAACATGTACATATAGAGATATATGCATACATGTGTACATATGTACATGTGAATACATGCATACAAATATGCACACATATGCACATACATGCACACATGCATACATGTGTGTACATACATATATATATATATATATATATATATATATATATATATATATATATATATATATATATATATATATGTATATATATATATGTATATATATCACCAAAACACAGTATAAAGCAACAGCTACCATGCAGAGTTCAGTCCAGGAAATGTTGCAAAATTACATAAAATCCAAGGAATAACCAGTCCGTAGTAAAAAATCAAAATTGTTGTTTATTAGTGCACTCAGTAGGTTAGCACTTTCACAAGTTAGCTTCTTCGGACCATATAACTAAGTGAAGACCAAACATCCATTTTAAAAACATGTATCACCAATCAGATTCTTACACATCATGAATGGCTCATTAATTATTAAATGCATTATAAAATCACATATAAATTCCATTACATCATTTAAACATCAAACTATTCCTAGGAAATGGATAAACAATCTAAAAGTGCATTTAAATGAACATTGAAAAATCAACTTTAAAAGTCAGAAACATTATCCTAATTGCGATTATTGACTTCATGTACCTGATATATAAAAACTATTGAAAAATAAATAATAAAATTATATGTATATAAATAGAAATGTATATATATGAAAAAAGATGTAACTAATGACATCTATCTAACCTTCAACCTTTTGGTCCGAAGAAAGGGCTTCAAAGAAACCCTTTCATTCAGACCTTTACCCACATCAGCATGTAGTCTGATAATCCAGTTGGCCTCTCTCTCTTCTGTCAGAGCACGAATATTGCCACCCCTTATACCTAAATGTACCACTTCAATGACCACAAACTCAAATATGTGTTCATGTCCCATGGACATGACATGTTTCGCTAGTGCATCAGTCACTGTACCTGTTCTGATATTGTATAAATGCTCTCTTATTCTGTGTCTAAATTGTCTGTCAGTTTTTCCTACATAGAAAGACTGAAATGCTCCACAGACAGCCAGGTAGACCACATGTTCTGTTCCACAGGTGGCTACACAATTAAACCTAAATTCTCTCCCTGTATCAGGATGTATAAATATGTTAGTGCATCTAACATGTTGACAGAAGTTGCACTTACCACAAGGTGTGGTACCTACTATGTCTCCTCTGGCTTTCCTAGCTTTTTATGACATAATATCCTCTTTATATTTCTCTTATTTTTAAACCTAAATGTTGGAGTGTCCCCTATATATTCTTTAATTTGTGGGTCAGTCATCAATACTCCCCAGTGTTTTTGAAAAAGTTTTATAGCATTATCCTTATCACTAGTAAAGTACATGGGGATTCTCACTGTGTTATCTGCTTCTGTTAACTGTTTCAAACTATTTGATTGGCTTGAAAAATAGGGCTTAGCTCTGTCCTCTCTCACTGCATCAATGGTGGACAAACCTTCATCAAGATCAGCAGTGTTATATAACCACGTTTCTCAAACCTCTCTCTAAGATCTGACATTCCCTTAACAAAACCATCTTCAGTATTGTTCAGCCTTGAGACATGCATCCCCTGTCCCTTAACAACATTACAAAAAACGTAATTGGGATGCATGCTCCTTCTGTGAAGTAATGCATTTCTATGACAAACCTTTCTAAAGACACCTGTAGTGAAGAAACCATCCTCCAATCTCTCTACAAAAACATCCAAAAATGCAACTTTTGTATATGAAAAATTCATAGAAAACCTAAGGTAATTTGTAATTTGATTAATCGCATGAACAAATTCATCAAGTTCATCTAACCCACCATTCCATAAGAAAAAGGCATCATCGACAAAACGTTTATAGAAGACCACACTTCTCTTAAATTGTTCTATCACAAATAATTGTGACTCCTTCCACATAGCTAAGAACAAGTTGGCGTAGCTATTGGTACATGAAGTGCCCATAGCCACGCCATCAAGCTGAATGTAGGAAGTGCCATCAAACATGAATAGATTATTTTCAAGTATGGTTTCTAAAAATAGAGACAATAAATCAATAAATTTACAATCATAGTCACTGTGCCTTTCTAAATAGCATCTCACAGCTGCCACCCCTTCATCATTCGGAATAATGGTGAGTAAGGACTGGACGTGGAGGGTTACTAATACAAGTTCCAAATTATTAATATCAGCACTACCACAAAAGACATATAGCTCTTTCAGAAATTGTTGCGTGTCTTTCAAAATAAAGGAATTAGAATCCACTATAGGTCGCAAAAACATTTCTACATATAACGAAAGGGGTTCCGCGCACCATCCCCTCCCAGATACTATAGGTCTCATGGGTGGGTTAATGTCATTTTTATGGACTTTGGGTAACCCATATATAACAGGTAGGATGGGGTTTTCACTATAAAAGTACTGAAATAAGTCTCTAGTAATAATTTCAGACCTAACTAAGTCATCCAACATATTTTTGACACTTTTAACTCGTCTGAGTATGAAGTCTTGATCTATCTGTTTATAAAACTTCACATCACTCAACATATTAACCATAGAACAATTATAATCAACAGCATTCATGACAACAATAGGGCCACCTTTATCTGCTGGCCTTATACTAATACTTAAGTCATTCTGCAGCCTCTTTAAAGCTTCGCATTCATCCACACTCAAATTATTTCTAAGGCCTTGCATGTGTTGGCCACAATTGTAGTACTTATATAAATCTTCTTCTACTAATTTGTCAAATGCTTGAAGCAGGGGATGACTATTAGGCATATACATACTAGACCTCTTAAAAGTACTTGACTTTTCCATGTGAGTATTCCCATCTCTAATTTCAAAGTAACATTTCTAACAAACATTTTAAGGTCAACAATAACATCGGTTAATTGGTTCTTACATGTGGGTATAAAGCCCAAACCTTTATTAAGAATAGATTTTTCAAAAGTGTTCAAAGTCCTTTTTGAAATGTTCCATATTAAGTCGTCCCTACCTGATTCCACATTTTCTTTAATGTGTGTCCATTGCCTTTCTCTGAGGGAAACCTCCGTTTCTGTCTCTCCCGACTTATTGATCATGCTCTCTTTAGACCTCTTTCTTCTGTAGTGATCGGTAGAGGAAACCGATGAAAATTTACAACTTTGTTGTTCATTTCTGGATCCCTAGTTGTAACTGTTCTAGTCACACCTTTAGGACGAATATCTGAGGTCTCATTTTCAGCAGTGGGACTGAGTAGTTGAATTTCATCCCTTTGTACCACTGAACAGTTACTTTTTACTAAACCAGTTTCAGTCCGTTCTGTTGTAACAACAATTTTTTCTGTGTCTATGGACTGAACATCTTTATTGGCTACTGCATTCAAAGCTACCGGTGTATTTCGACTACCATAGGTAGTCCCATAAGTAGCCGCATCTTTAGTTCTTGACGGTTTAAACATTGTAGCTCTCTCACCTTGTGGGCCATTATTATGAACAACACTAGGCCAAGTGAATACATTACCAAGTTGGAAATCCCTGACATCTCTGTCAATTTTAGCTTTCTTTTGTAACAGTAGCCTCCTCTCAAAAACGGAGACACTATCCAATAGTGCCTCCATAGAAGCATTCACATTAGTCTTATTAAACTGTTTATATAAATCCATTTGCTGTTTACGAATAGATTCTTTGAGGCAATCTTCCTCAGGTTTAAAATAATCTATCAACAGAGTCATATATTTCATACTAACCTCTAGATTGAGCAACTGCCATTTCGCCAGGAGGTCGGGGTATTGAGTCCCATAAGTTGGCATTTTGAGTACACGTAAACCCCTTGGAACAATCTGTTTGGAAATGCATGCTTCAAAGTTCTGCCTCTGCAGCTGTAGCCACTTTAGCATGACAAAATCTATTTCCAACTTGTCTATCGCCCTCTTCAGGTCTTCATAATCCGCATCTATAGCCTCATCCACCTCACCTGTGGAAGTGGTTTGATATGAGAGCAAAGAATTATTAGCTTCAGACACCATGCTGAAAAACCTTTCATAGGAGTTAGAACTTATATCTTGTCTGTGTTGACTTGATTCGGCTCTGCTGTTCAGCTCGGAACCTATCTGTATAACCTCAGGTCTGTAGTTCAATTCAACTACAGTAGTTGAACCTTCTGCTATGTCCCCGTGGAAAGATGCAGCCACCAAAAAGTAAAGGGAATATACAACAAATAAGCAGGCTAAAATCCAGCGGGTAGAAGCTGTGCTTGAGAAAATAGGAAATATCACCAAAACACAATATAAAGCCACAGCTACCATGCAGAGTTCAGTCCAGGAAATGTTGCAAAATTACATAAAATCCAAGGAATAACCAGTCCGTAGTAAAAAATCAAAATTGTTGTTTATTAGTGCACTCAGTAGGTTAGTGCTTTCACAAGTTAGCTCCTTCAGACCATATAACTGAGTGAAGACCAAACATCCATTTTAAAAACATGTATCACCAATCAGATTCTTACACATCATGAATGGCTCATTAATTATTAAGTGCATTATAAAATCACATATAAATTTCATTACATCATTTAAACATCAAACTATTCCTAGGAAATGGATAAACAATCTAAAAGTGCATTTAAATGAACATTGAAAAATCAACCTTTAAAAGTCAGAAACATTATCCTAATTGCGATTATTGACTTCATGTACCTGATATATAAAAACTATTGAAAAATAAATAATAAAATTATATGTATATAAATAGAAATGTATATATATGAAAAAAGATGTAACTAATGTCATCTATCTAACCTTCAACCTTTTGGTCCGAAGAAAGGGCTTCAAAGAAACCCTTTCATTCAGACCTTTACCCACATCAGCATGTAGTCTGATAATCCAGTTGGCCTCTCTCTCTTCTGTCAGAGCACTAATATTGCCACCCCTTATACCTAAATGTACCACTTCAATGACCACAAACTCAAATATGTGTTTATGTCCCATGGACATGACATGTTTCGCTAGTGCATTAGTCACTGTACCTGTTCTGATATTGTATAAATGCTCTCTTATTCTGTGTCTGAATTGTCTGTCAGACTTTCCTACATAGAAAGACTGACATGCTCCACAGACAGCCAGGTAGACCACATGTTCTGTTCCACAGGTGGCTACACAATTAAACCTAAATTCTCTCCCTGTATCAGGATGTATAAATATGTTAGTGCATCTAACATGTTGACAGAAGTTGCACTTACCACAAGGTGTGGTACCTACTATGTCTCCTCTGGCTTTCCTAGCATTTTTATGACATAATATCCTCTTTATATTTCTCTTATTTTTAAACCTAAATGTTGGAGTGTCCCCTATATATTCTTTAATTTGTGGGTCAGTCATCAATACTCCCCAGTGTTTTTGAAACATTTTTATAGCATTATCCTTATCACTAGTAAAGTACATGGGGATTCTCACTGTGTTATCTGCTTCTGTTAACAGTTTCAAACTATTTGATTGGCTTGAAAAATAGGGCTTAGCTCTGTCCTCTCTCACTGCATCAATGGTGGACAAACCCTCATCAAGATCAGCAGTGCTATAACCACGTTTCTCAAACCTCTCTCTAAGATCTCACATTCCCTTAACAAAACCTTCTTCAGTATTATTCAGCCTCGAGACACGCATCCCCTTTCCCTTAACAACATTACAAAAAACGTAATTGGGATGCATGCTCCTTCTGTGAAGTAATGCATTTCTATGACAAACCTTTCTAAAGACACCTGTAGTGAAGGAACCGTCCTCCAATCTCTCTACAAAAACATCCAAAAATGCTTTTGTATATGAAAAATTCATAGAAAACCTAAGGTAATTTGTAATTTGATTAATCGCATGAACAAATTCATCAAGTTCATCTAACCCACCATTCCATAAGAAAAAGGCAACATCAATAAAACGTTTATAGAAGACCACACTTCTCTTAAATTGTGAAATGAGTTTTAGGTGATTTGGTCTCAGTGAAATGAGTTTAGGTGAAATGAGTTTTAGGTGAAGTGAGACGTACCCACATATATATATATATATATATATATATATATATATACATATATATATATATATATATATATATATATATATATATATATATATATATAAAGGTTCATAGATTCATTGGTAGGTACTAGGCTATCTGCCCAAGGGTATTTATAAGCCTAGCCGGAATGTGTTGGCTTTCGCCACCCCCTTAGATTAGTTCCCTGTACCTCTGTCCAGCAGAGCCACTGAAGTGATCCCTGGGGTAAACTTTCCTTTTTCCATCCATTTGTCAAGGTTTCTTTTGAAGAGTGTTAGCGAGGAGCTCTGCCTAATGTAGATTGGAATCTTGTTCCAAAGCATGGGATGTCTCTGGGACAGGAATCTATCCCTCCAGCACATCCTATTTATTGTTGTGGTGAGGTTTAGATCCCTGGAGCATGTGGCTTGTGGGGATATGGTTTTCTTTAGGTGGAGCATGTCCATCAATTCTGGGTTGGACATGGTCTTGTATGTCAGGCAGAGATCACCTCTGAGTAGGCGGTATGCAACCGAGTACAGCTGGGGTTTCTTCAGTCGAGCTACATAGGGCATCTGCTTGAGGCCAGTGATCCTCTTGGTGAGGTACTTCTGTGGTCTTTCCAGTTGTTGCAAGTGTCTTGTACGGTACATCCCAAATGGGGCATTGTACTCTATGATGGGTCTGATGAGTGATACATAGAGGGGCCCAATGACCTCTTTCAATGTGGATACAAACCCTTTTGTGATTAGGAGGGCCACATAGAAGGATTTTCTAACCACTTTGGCAATGTGATTATCAAAGGAGAGGTTACTATCTACTTGGGTCCCCAGATCCCTTATTACATCTTCTGTATTTAGGGGGCTACCACCTATGTGGTAGTTTGTGGGTATTTTGTTTTTTCCAAAGGGGATGAATATGCACTTTTTTGGCATTTAGCTTGAGGCCATGGTTTTGACACCAGGTATCTGTCTTGTGAGACTCTTTTGGAGGATGTCTGTGTCAGCTGGAGAGTCAATTATAGCCCTTAGTTTGCAGTCATCTGTGAATCTGGTCAGCCATAGTCCTCCTGTGCTTGCCTGTACCTCTGAGAAGTATATGCCGAACAGGAGGGGTCCTATGACTGAGCCTTGGGGAATGCCACTTGTAACCGGTTTAGAGTCAGACCTATCTCCCGCAACTATTACCATGTGGGTTCTGTCCGTGAGCCAGTTGGCAACTCATCTTGTGACATAGGTGTTTATGTTCAGGCTGGTGAGCTTGTCTATAATACCTGAGTGGGGAATGGTGTCAAAGGCCTTTGCAAGGTCTAGGTAGGCTGTGTGGACCACCTTTCCCTTGTCTATAGCCTTGGAAACTGTCTCAAAGAAGTCCACCAGGTTTAGGAGGCATGATCTGCCCTTAACAAAGCCGAACTGGGTAGGGTCCAGTGTTTGGAGGTTTCCAATGTCTCTGTTAATGAGATCCGTGATGATGCACTCCTTAGCTTTGCAGACCAAGCTAGTCAAGCTTATAGGGTGATAGTTCCTGGGGTCCATTGTGGCTCCACCTTTGTGGAGTGGAATAACCATTGCTGTGCGCCACTCTGTGGACATGTAGCCTGTGGAGAGGCTGAGTTTATACAGTGTGTTCAGGTGAGAGGTTAGTTCATCTTTGAGCTCTTACAGGATGCAGCCTGGTACACCATCCAGTCCCACTGATGCTGTGTTTTTGGCTTTGGAGAGGGCTGTTTTAACCTGAGTGTCTGTGATTTCAGGGACACTACATTCTTCTGGTATAGTTATGGGCCCTTTTGGGGGTGAGATGGGAGTGAAGTTTGCACTGAACCTGTCTGCCAGGATGTTGGCTATATTGGTCGGTTCAGTGTATTTTGTGCCATTCTGCACTAACTCCGAGCAGATCTGAGAATTGTCACTTAGATTCTTGACATAGCTAAAGAGTGCCTTGTGGTTATCTTTGGAGTCCATGGCAATTTTTCTTTTGATGATAGCCTTGGATGATTTTATGAGGGAATGTAGT
>NC_056737.1:1173749108-1173759108 GCF_019279795.1 Protopterus annectens | reverse complement strand
AACACTTCTGGAATACAGGCTAGGATTCCAAGCTTTGCTGGGTTCTAGGAAAATAAGCAGGATAAAATATGTAGTAAAGGAGGTTTACTCAAGAGTGATACTGGTTTGCTAGGTAGGCACTCAAAGTATCATGGATCTATAGAAAACCATGGGTGGAAAGAGTACATAAATGGTTATACAACAGACAAGAGCAATCAAAGAGGGGAGGGAGAGACTTTGGAAATCAGTTTACCATAAGGGCTGAAGACCAGAAACAAAGCCCTATAAAACCACCACAGCTAAAGGGTGGGATGGTTGGGAAAATCTTTCAAGGAACAAGCAGGCTAGCTAGAGAGACATCCAATCAAATACAGTCAATACTGGAGCTTGTTCAGAAGCTTTAGTGGGGGATGGGGTAGACACAGAATATAATTCTGAGCAGGTAAATGATAAGCAGGAAATAAAAGTAATGAAGCACAAACTGGAGCAGAGACAATTCTCTCACTACTGAGGTTTCACCATGCTTTAAGGCACCAGACTATGCAGAAATGTACCTGTGACACTGTTTATTGAAAAATGTGGCAATGAATGACTAAGGCTCAGATCTGGTAGTAGTGCACAGTCCGGCTACAACTGTGAATTAAACTACAAGACTATCGCCCAGAAGGGTTTAAAATACAAACAAGTAATTCTACTTGTGGAAATAGAAGTGCAGAATAATGCAGAAACACAATCTTCCCACAACTGCAAATTTGCAAATCTAAATACAAAACTAACAGTCCCAGAGCACACTAAAAATGCAAACAGGTAACATTTTTGGCTAAAATGTGGGAAAAAAAGCAGAAAAGTACAAAGAAGTAATGTGGAAAAAAGCAGAAAAGTACAAAGAAGTAATGTGGAAAAAAGCAGAAAAGTACAAGTCACTATAAATACAACTTAAATATTTAAGCAGAATTAAAACAATTATCTTTCCTTTTTGAGGAAAAGGTGATTTCTCACAATAATTCAACACCTCTCCAAGTCTTATATAAAATACACAGGCTCTGTGCTGGAACTAGTAAGCTAGCTAGAGAGGCATCCAATCAAATAAAGCCAATATTGGAGGTCTTTCACAAACTTTAGTTTAATGTGCTAGTGGGGGATGCGGCAGACACAGAATGCAACTTTAAGCATGTAAACAATGAGTAGAGAACTTTGAAAAAAATCCAAGTCAGAGTCAAGCCAAGGGTCTGTCTTGGCTCTTAGAGCCAGCTAAGAGATGAACCAGAATCCAAAGTAGAAAGAGTAAAAGAGAAGAAATGAGCTCTGATCAGACATGCAGAAATGTATGCACACATAGGCACACACACACACACACACACACACACACACACACACACACACACACACACACATACACACACACATTTTGCCACTAAGAAGCCAGATGATAATATTCTTTCACACAAAATCCACTTCCTCTCTCCAAAACAGATATCTACATTCTGGATATACTTTCCTTGTCTGATTGTGAAGAAAGTGAAAAACAGTTATTGTATGTTTTGAGTTGCTGCTCTCAGGATACATGCACTACCCCCTCCTCCCCCCAGCATGCCACAAGTGAGTGATTATCCAACACTGTTAGTGTAAATGACCTCTGTTTTAACATGCTGCTTGCCTACACCCAAAATATAGCCACCTTCTTTGTACCACTGATGTCAACTTGTGATGAAGGAAAATGTAACTAGTTTCAATCTCCTAGCTCAAAAAGCACAGAGAAAGTAAAAAAATAGGGGACTAAGAGCCAAAATCAGTGGCAGAATTTGAAGTGTTTTTATATACTTAGAGAACAGCTACAATAGCAAGATTTGCATTAGCATGCATTTTCTGAAGAACATAAAGTCTAAATTTGTGTCCAGTAATTAGTTTACAATTCTTTGGGCACTGAAAGAATTGTCATCATCATCATCATCGTCAGCCCCCTTTTTCTTATTTACTACATGAGCTCTGGGTATCATGTTAACTGCCGTCATCTCTCTCTTGATTCAGTGCCATTCTCCTGCCTTCTTCAACACTCATGCCTGACTGTCGCAGATCTTCTTTCACACAATCCATCCACCTCTTTGCTGGACCCCGTCACTTCCTCTTACCTTCTTCCTGTCTGTCCCAAATCTTACTCACCAGATTGTCTTCGGCTTTTCTACACATGTGTCTGAACCACCATAATCTGTTCTCTTTGATCTTTTCTGCAATCAGAACTACTTTGGCTTCTGCTCTTATGTCCTCAATTCTTCGCCTGTCCCACAGTGTGCATCCTACCACCCTTCTCAGGCACTTCATTTCCATCACCTGCAGCTTCTTCATCTGTTCTGCCTTTACTGCCCAGGTTTCTGTACCATCCAGTAATAGTGGTCACACCACTGTCTTGTGCACCTTACTTTTCAGCTTCTTTGGCATGATTCTGTCAGCCCCTCTGCTTCTAACTTTGGCCTCTTCATTCAGTTTAACTTTCTTTTCTCCTGAACAATCCCTCCCTGACACTTGAAGCTATTTTCCTGTTCCACTATCTTCCCTTCTATCTCAATTCTCAGCTTCTTCTGATTTCCCCAATTTGTTGCCATTACCACTGTCTCATCTGTACTTAGTTTCATCCCATGTGCCTTCAGTTTTGTATTCCATTCCCTATCCTTTGCTGAAGTTCTAGCTCAGAGTCTGCCTGTAATGCCACATTGTCTGCATACAGCAACTTTGTTATCTCTCCTTTCCAACCTATTTCCTCATCTAATCCATCACCAGTATGAACAGCAGTGGGCTCAGAGCTGAACCCTGGTGTACACCCACTCCCACTGGGAACTCCTCTGTGAGACTGAACACTGTTCATACTTGAGTCATTGGGTCCTTGTACATAGCCTGCACTAATTATACTAATGTTTCTGGAACTTCAAACCACCACAGTACTGGCCAGATCAGCTTTCTTGGGACCTTGTCATATGGTTTCTTCAAGTCTAGGAATGCCCAGTTGGACCCTTTCCTCATTTCTAGCTTCTTCTCAAGTATCTGTCTCACTGCAAACATCGGGTCAGTTGTGCTGCATCCTGATCTGAATCTGAACTGCTCATCTCCCATCTGTGTATCAGTTTATCAGTCACCCTCTGCTAAACTTTCATGCAATGTGACAGGAGTTTGGTGCCTCTGTACTGCCCACATTTGTGGGTGTTCCCTTTTGTCCTGTACACTGGCATGAGTATGTTTATTCTCTAGTCATCTGGGATATGCCTTTCTCTCCACACTGCTATAAGTACCCTTAGGAGCTATTGCTCCCCTATCTCACCCAGTGTCTTTATCATATCTGCTGTGACCTCATCTGACCCTGCTACTTTCCTTCACTTCATCTTCCTTAGTGCTGTTCTTACTTCTTCTAGGGTGGGCTCCTCTTCTTCTCTCATTGTAGGCTGTTTCTGGGGCAGTACAGCTTCTGTGGGGTTTTTCTTCATTCAGAGGTTGCTGGAAATACTCCTTCCATTTCCCTTTGATGTCCTCTGGACTGGCGAGCAGGTTGTTGCTTGCATCCCTTATGAAGGGTATCTGACTATCTTCTTTATCTTTCTGTCTTTGCTTTGCAACCTGATATAGCTTCTTTGGACATACTTTGGTCTTTTATATCTCCCACCTTTTCATGACTTCCTGGACTTCTGAATTCCACCACCAACTTTCCTTATGTATCTTATTTCCACATCTGGCTCAGCCACATATCAATTCTGTAGTCTTCACAGATGCTGTTTTGAGATGCTTTCATTCTTCTTCAAATCCACCTATTTCCTCCTCTTCTTGGGGTGCTAGACACCTGACTAATTCCTTGAACATTTTCTCACCACTCAACTTCCAGGTCTTCAGTCTGGTCTCTGTTGACCTTAGTGCCTTCTCTGACCACTGCTTGCAGCTGATTGTGGCAACCAGTGGTTTATGCTGTGGGCTGACTGTTTCACTGGGGATGACTTTGGGGTTCCTATTAAATCAGTGAATGCTTAACTTAGCGAACACAGTTTCATCGACCATTTTTATTCGAAATGGTGTAATCCCAAAAGCATGGAACAGCGATTTTTTTGCAAGGGAAAAAATTCCTTGAGCTGTTTTCAGGACTTTGCCATTTCCTCCACTGTGGTGCGAACTTAGAGTTGATATATTTAAGTAGGGGGTGTGTTTTTTTTGCAGAGCAGCGATTTTTTTCCCTGGGAAAAAAAATCGCTGTTCCATGTGTTCAGCCTTTTGATGTTTCGACATATTTGGGTCGATTATACAGCATTCGCTAAGTTAAGTGTTCACTGATATAATATAAACCCTGACTTTGCAGTCATTGAGTCTCCACCAAAGTCCTTTCCTTACTAGGAAGACGTCTACATGAGTTGCATTTTGGCCACTCTTATATGTGATCTTCTGACTGTCTCTCTTTCTGAACCATGTGTTGGCTACTATCAAGCCATTTGCAAGACAAAAGTCTAGAATGGTCTTTCGATCTTTATTCCTGTTACCCCACCCATGTGGACCTAGGCAGTCCTTGTATCCTGTTCTGTCTGTCCCAATATGTGTATTCAAGTCACCCATTATCAACACCAGTTCAATTCATGTTGTCCTGCTTTATCTAGTAGGCCATGCAACTGCTGTCTGAATGCCCTCTTTTCCTCACTATCATCTGCTTTACACTTTGTGTTTTTTTTGTTCGACATCAATGTTCGAAAAACAGTGAATCTGCTTTTCGATTTGCTGTTATTTGAACATTAAGGACTGTCGATGTTTTCACTTACATGGTTTCAAGTCACTCATATGAGCACTCGAACCACTGTGATTTGAGTTTATGAAGGTAGACCATATTGCTCTATTATTACACAGGAGTCTGATTGCCATAGGTTCATAGGTTCATAGATTAGTATTAGGCTAACTACCCTTGTGGGCCATTTCAAGCCTAGCCAATTACCCCATGTGAGAATCAAACCCTGCACCTTGTGTTTGTAAGGTAAGCACCTTAACCATTATGCCACCCTCCCATCATGAGTCTGTCACTATATTTGCTGATATCCCTCACTGCCTTCTGAAGCCTCTCTCTCACCACAATTCCACACCACTTCTAGCCTGTCCTCCTCCTGAGTAGTAGACTCCGGATCCCAAGCTAAGTGGCTTTGCTGCACTGCTCTTCCGTCTTGTCTCTTGGATACATAGGATGTCCAGTCTCCTCTGGATCATCATGTCATCCACTTCCAAGCTATATCCTGCCAGTGAACATACATTAAGTGTAGCAATTCTCAGTTCATGTTTGGCAGGTTGATTGGTTTTATGTCCAGCTTTTGTTCAACAGAGCTATACCAGGTAACCCAGGCTGGGCAACTAGACACTGGACAGACAGTAGCTTATTGACCCAGGGCTTCTTGGCTTTATGGTGGGCACACACTAGACAATGGGGTACATACACCCCTCCCACCATTAGCAAGGGTCCCTGGCATAGGTCAGAGTAGGCAGGGTCCTCAACCCACTTATTACCGATAACTAACCATGCCCATTTTGGTGATATTAGTCAACATGACTGAATCACCTAGCACCATATTTTACACCATCAAATGGCTAGCCCTGCCATGGCATGCAATCTGTGATCCATGTTCTCCTATCGTGAGGATACTACGCACCACAGTGGATGTTCAAAGCAGTTAGTCTGTACAACTCTTCCCCCTTTTGGGCAGCATGTAGGGTCTGTGCTGTGGCCCACAGCTCCATTCATTGCTGAGTATGAGATGGAAACACTCAGCATGTTTTTTGGAGGTGGGGAAAAAACCCACAGAGACACAGGGAGAACATACAGACTTCAAACAGGCATTGGCTGGAGGTCAGGATCTCCTACCAGATCTGAATCCCACCAATCCTGCAAGCTTCACTTAGATGTTCAGCCCTTGGCATTAACCACATTGTTTCTCTAATTCCAGTAAAGCTACTGATCTTACTTTTTCTTACAGAATAACTGAGAACCTACTTGTAAAATATATAAGAGCAAGTGAAAGGGAGTTTGCATTTGGACCTCTAATCAGGATCTGGTTCTCTTCATTGCCTCCATTCTCTCAATTTTGCAATTTCTTCCCACTGTGTTTAACTGAGGCTGTGGTTATTCTACTGTCAAGGTACAGCTGTCTGCCATCTCCAACTTTCACAATGACTTTACATCGTCTTCCCTCATGGCTCAGAAAGCATGTAAAATAGGCACTGAAAGAACTGTGACTGCACAAATCTTTCTATTTTTTTTTCAGTAAAGAGGACAATAAGATAATTGACTGATAACTGTTTAAGTGGCACCTCCATTTCCTTTTACATTGTTGCAAACTACTTGCTACAAATGTAGCAAGCAGTTGCTGCAGTTCATGGCCCACATGGAGAACTACAGCTCTCAGGCGTCAGCCAAAAAAAAATATAGCAAACTGTTTGCTACGGTTTAGACTACACACAGAACTCTACAGCTCTCAGGTTTGATTGCAAATGGAATACCAGCTTTTAAAGGGCAGTATGCATTGGTGAGCAATTGGGATCAGCCGATTGTACCCCTCAACATGTTTGTGCTCAGGGCAGTTGTCCCTTTCATCCAAACCCAGTTAAGCTTCTGCTCCAGTAACAGAATTCTGCACTCCACAGACAATGCCATCTACTAGTAACCAAATCAAATAGCTCAGCAGAAGACTCTCCGTACTCCAATTACAGCTCTAAAAAGTAGACTCCATCTCTCTCCCCCTCTCGGGCAAATAGATATTCCAAAATCCTTTAAACCATGAGTAAAAACACCTCGCAGAGTCCTGGCTCTGCTCCTGCATTTCTCTGGCTAAACCCCACCTTACCCTTCATTACCACAGTTAACATCTCACATACTTACTTCTAACCCCCACCTTCCCTCTACTTACCACAGGTAACATCTCCCATACCTCCTCCTAACCCCTACCTAACACTTCCTTACCACAGGTAACATCTCACATACTTACTTCTAACCCCCATCTTCCCTCTACTTACCACAGGTAACATCTCCCATACCTCCTCCTAACCCCTACCTAACACTTCCTTACCACAGGTAACATCTTACATACCTCCTCCTAACCCCTACCTAACACTTCCTTACCACAGGTAACATCTTACATACTTCCTCCTAACCATCCCCTTATCTCTCCTGAGCACAGGGAACATCTCCCATACTTTCTCCTAACCCCCACCTTACACCTCCTTATCACAGGTAACATCTCCCATACTTCCCCCTAACCCCCACCTTACACCTCCTTACCACAGGTAACACCTCTATACATCCTCCTAACCCCCACCTTACACCTCCTTCCCACAGGTAACATCTGCCATACTTCCACCTAACCCCCACCTTGCACCTCTTACCACAGGTAACATCTGCCATACTTCCCCCTAACCCCCACCTTACCTCTCTTTACCAAAGGTAAGATCTCCCATACCTCCTCCTAACCTCCACCTCACACTTCCTTATCACTGGTAACATTTCCCATATTTCCCGCTAACCCTCACCTCACACTTCCTTACCACTGGTAACATCTCCCATACTTCCTGCTAACCCTCACCTTACACCTCCTTATCACAGGTAACATCTTCCATACTTCCCCCTAACCCCACCTTACACCTCCTTATCACAGGTAACAGCTCCCATACTTCCTGTTATTTTTTCCTATGGACCAACATCTGTTGTTCACTGTTTTCCTGTAAGAACAACTGTAAACTAATTACTGTTGACAGAAATGTATTAATACAATTATCTGCATCTCTAGCAGCAGTATTACTGACTATCACAGAGCTGATTATGTGAATCTGAGAATGACGTCTGCACACAGATATGCACCGTTCACCTTTTATGAATCTAAGTGAAGTTTGTGTACAGATATCCATCACTATTAGTGGTATGATGAAATGAGAATGAAACTCTGCATACTGTATGTTGCAGTGTGAATGCAATCTTATACATTGTATGTACATATGGATTTAAATGTAGTCTTTTTGTCTTAGCAAAGCATTTGAGGTCTCTATATACTGTATGCATCTTATGTGTACATATTTATAGTATAAAAAAACAAAACAAATGAGAATCCTGGCTACTAAAGGTAGGTGGTGGAACTTAAGTAAAAACCGCTACAATAAAGTACCATGACCATCACAGTGATAAGCATAAACAAAAATACTTCAATAAAATAATAAAACATAAATACAAGATGAGCGCTTTCTGGTATGAACCCTTTTTCAAGTCTAAAAACTTTAAAATCCCATGGTTGCTTAAAAGCTCCTATCAGCCAATCACATAATAGATGTAAATAAATTATAGCATTCATTAAAACATTGGTTTGACTGAGAAATGCGCATCTGACTATGATGTTAACATATTAACGTATTGTGCAAGTTGTTATTTTATTAAACTGTTTTTATTTATGCTTATCACTGTGGCGGTCTTGGTACTTTGTTTTAGCAGTTTTTTTATATATTTATATTAGTTGGAGCTTTTCTCACTGGACCTCCACTGAAAGGGAGTTTTATTGCCCGGTCAGACTTTTGAAATCAAATATAACAAATAGTTAAATAACTCTCTCACTTCTCTAAGCCACTTACCACCTTTATCCTTTCTACTGACTTTGTTACATAAATATTAAGAGGTATCACTGTCACTATCCATGACAGTCACTGAAAGAATTGTGAATGCACAATTTTTTAATAAACAGGACAATAAGATAGATTGATAACTGTTAAGTGGCAGATGTGATGCTGGCCTTAGTAGGGACATTTACTATCAGGACAGACCATGATGCCATTTAATGGGGGTCACTATCATTGTCACATGATACTATCAGGACAGACCATGATGCCATTTAATGGGGGTCACTATCATTGTCACATGATACTATCAGGACAGACCATGATGCCATTCAATGGGAGTCACTACCGTTGTCACATGATACTATCAGACCATGATGCCATTTAATGGGGGTCACTATCATTGTCACATAATGCTATCAGGATAGACCATGATTCCATTTAATGGGGATCACTATCATTGTCACATGAATTTCATAGGATTCACTGCCATCATCACATGTGTATCTTCACTCTAAATTTCGGTATTTTTGAATTAATTCAGTCATTCTGTTGGATGTTATTATATTACTTTTTCAGCCATTGTTATGCATGGTGTCTGATAGAAAATAGAGGCAGATAATAGCTTTCAATTTAACATTTACTTTTATTATAGACTAACAGACTCCATTTGTTCGCTGTCTAGTGGCTTTATATCAGAGAGTTAGCAGGTCTGGTTGTTAGGAAATATAATTCAAACAATTAACAAAAAAACATCAAAACTAGGCTTACTATATAGGGCCAAACCCTGACTTACTGACAGCAAGAAAACACATAATCACAACCTTCCTTTCGTCATCCCACCTATATGCTCCCCCAATACACATCAATCTTTAAACAACCTTACTACTCAAAATGGAATAATGCTACAACAATGTCACTAAATTTGCAGCCAAACATCTCTGAAAGGCTCGCTGCTGTCTGTTACTAAAACATCATAACTGGTGAGAGCACCCACAACATCTGAACTTGACACAATTGCTAGTAACCCACAAACATATACAACAACCAGATAAATCTCCTGCCCTTCAACCTATTATCCAACACTACTCCCCAAATAGAAAGATTAGATCTGGGGACAAGTATCTGACTGTAATTTCTAAATCCTATAGGTTCATAGGTTCATAGGTAGGTACTAGGCTATCGGCCCAAGGGCCTACAGGTAACTCAGTTTTCTCAAATTGTGTTTCCAAAGCATGGAATTCCACCTCTCTCTTGCACTTTCGAAATACAGCAACAGCCTAAATTCATTTAAAACTCACCCGACGGTCAAGCTCCTCCTCATCTCCTTTTTAAACCAGCTTAACCTATCCTAAGAGTTACTCTAACACTACCCGCGACTTTCCAATTCACTCAAAGGTCACATATCATGTGAATTCAACTTTCT
>NC_056737.1:1173694108-1173744108 GCF_019279795.1 Protopterus annectens | reverse complement strand
TCCCTTTATCCTTTTGGTGAGGAACTTTTGGGGTCTCTCCAATTGCTGCAGATGTCGGGTGAGATACATCCCGAATGGGGCATTGTACTTGAGCATTGGTCTGATAAGTGAAGAGTACAGGGGAACAATGACCTCACTAGATCTGGATGTGAATCCCTTCATGATCAGGTGGGCAATGTAGAAGGTCTATCTAACCACTTTAGCAATGTGAGTGTCAAAAGAAAGGCCACTGTCAACCTGGGTCCCCAGGTCCCTGATAACCTCTTCTGTGCTTAGTGGATTGCCACCTATATGGTAGCTTGGGGTTACCTTGTTTTTCCTGAAGGGTATGACTATACATTTTTTGGCGTTTAACTTCAGGCCATGGCTCTGGCACCAGCTATCTGTTTCCGTGAGTCCCTTCTGAAGGATATCCGTGTCCGATGCACTTTCCACTATGGCGCCCAGTTTGCAGTCGTCTGCAAACTTTGTCAGCCAAAGTCCTCCCATGTTGGCCTGTACTTCTGAGAAGTAGATGCCAAACAATAGGGGGCCAAGGACCGAGCCCTGTGGGACACCACTTGTGACCAGCTTGGAGTCTGACACAGCGCCAGCAACTCTAACCCTGTGGGTTCTGTCCTTAAGCCAGTTTGCAACCCATCTTGTGACATATGGGTTTACATTTAAGCTGGTAAGTTTTTCTACAATACCCGAGTGGGTATTGTGTCAAAAGCCTTGCAAGGTCAAGGTAGGCTGTATGGACTGCCTTTCCTCATCAATGGCCTTGGTGACTGTTTCGAAGAAGTCGACCAAGTTCAAAAGGCATGATCTTCCCTTGACAAAGCCAAACTGGGTCGGGTCCAATGTCTGCAAGTCCCCTATATCTTTGTTTATGAGCTCCATTATGATCCTCTCCATAGCTTTGCAGACTAGACTTGTTAAGCTTATGGGGCGGTAATTACCAGGGTCCGTAGAGGCGCCGCCTTTGTGGAGTGGGACCACAGTTGCCGTACGCCACTCCTTGGGCACGTATCCTGTGGTAAGGCTGAGATTAAACAGCTGCCTTATGTGCGGGTTTAATTCCTCATTTAGCTCGTGTAGCACATGCTCATCTATGTAGCTCATCATGTAGCTCATCTCTGGGGTATTCCATTTTCAAACGTTTACCCTCATCCCTGATTTCCAGTTTTGTTTCTTGTAACAATATTACATCCCAGCCACACCTTTGCAGTCTCTCCTATACCTTTGTTCTTTTATCTACATGTTTTTAACCACCTATATTCCATGAAATCACCACAATCTTAACCCCATCTCCGTCTTATATCTCTCCTAACCCCTATCCCTACACTGTCCCACAAAATGGCCTGAATGTCTTTTGGCCACTGCCTATACTCAGGCCTCCATGGTGCCATTGCTTTATTACAAGTTGCTTGGCACTACTTGGTGTTACCACCCTTTGGAATTGTCGGTTCTTCTACTTCCTGCTTGTTCCTTTTCTTTTGCCGCTTCCCCCTGTCTTTTCTTTGGTATGTGCCCTTATTCATAGTCTCTGCCCCCCCATCCTGTCTTTTCTTTGGAATGTGTCCTTATTCATAGTCTCTGCCCCCCCCATCCTGTCTTTTCTTTGGTATGTGCCCTTATTCATAGTCTCTGACCCCCAATCCTGTCTTTTCTTTGGTATGTGCCCTTATTCATAGTCTCTGCCCCCCATCCTGTCTTTTCTTTGGTATGTGTCCTTATTCATAGTCTCTGCCCCCACATCCTGTCTTTTCTTTGGTATGTGCCCTTATTCATAGTCTCTGCCCCCCCATCCTGTCTTTTCTTTGGTATGTGCCCTTATTCATAGCCTCTGCCCCCCCCCATCCTGTCTTTTGTTTGGTATGTGTCCTTATTCATAGTCTCTGGCCCCATCCTGTATTTTCTTTGGTATGTGTCCTTATTCATAGTCTCTGCTCCCCCATCCTGTCTTTTCTTTGGTATGTGCCCTTATTCATAGTCTCTGCCCCCCCATCCTGTCTTTTCTTTGGTATGTGTCCTTATTCATAGTCTCTGCCCCCCCATCCTGTCTTTTGTTTGGTATGTGTCCTTATTCATAGTCTCTGCCCCCCCCCATTCTGTCTTTTCTTTGGTATGTGTCCTTATTCATAGTCTCTGCCCCCACATCCTGTCTTTTCTTTGGTATGTGTCCTTATTCATAGTCTCTGCCCCCCATCCTGTCTTTTCTTTGGTATGTGTCCTTATTCATAGTCTCTGCCCCCGTCCTGTCTTTTCTTTGGTATGTGTCCTTATTCATAGTCTCTGCCCCCATCCTGCCTTTTTTTTGGTATGTGTCCTTATTCATAGTCTCTGCCCCCCATCCTGTCTTTTCTTTGGTATGTGTCCTTATTCATAGTCTGTGCCCCCCCCAATCCTGTCTTTTCTTTGGTATGTGTCCTTATTCATAGTCTCTGCCCCCCATCCTGTCTTTTCTTTGGTATGTGTCCTTATTCATAGTCTCTGCCCGCCATCCTGTCATTTCTTTGGTATGTGCCCTTATTCATAGTCTCTGCCCCCCCATCCTGTCTTTTGTTTGGTATGGGTCCTGATTCATAGTCTCTGCCCCCCCCCCATCCTGTCTTTTCTTTGGTATGTGTCCTTATTCATAGTCTCTGCCACCCCCATCTTCATAACCTAAAATCTTCTTTAACTCCAGTCTCCCATCAGTTCTTAACCTTCTTTGTTTTCATCTTGCAACAGTAACCATTTAACATTTATCCTGTGTTATCCTCCAATTTCCATACCTTCACTATTCATCTTTATCTGCATTCAGCCTTCCTTATATTCCATCTCATGCCTTTTCTCTCCAACCAACCTCAGTCATTTATATTGAAACAATAACATCCTGGTCTTATACAAATCCATTGTTTAAACAATTATTCCCTGATCTATGACCCTCTGCTGCAGTTTACAAATGTTTCTTAATGTAAGAGATTGTTTTTTTCATTCCAGCTTGTTAGACCACAATCCCTTGGCCTGTTAGCTTTCTTAACTCTAAGGTAATTTTTGCTTCCCCCAAACCACAATTAATGTCCCCTTCCCCTACACATCTTAATAATTAAAACAGTGACAAAATGTACATTTTTAAACAAAGAGTCATTTTTTGTTCTGATATAATAACTCACTGTGGCTATGGTTCTGACTTACTGTGGATTTGCATCGTTAGAGGAGTACGACACAAGTCCTACTGGTACAGCCACTGTAGTTACTTCAGTAACAATTGTCTCTTTACCAGCCTTTCACTTCTCCAGTCCTTAGCAACCAGTCCATCTTTGTCCTTCGTTAATTACCCTGTCTTATGTGTTTACCGACCTAACAAGGGTTGCAAACATCTGTATCCCCTTACAGAACAGGGTCGCTATCTTTTTTTGATGTAAAGTATTGAATTTAGATACATAAAGTCACAGTCTCTTTGTAGATGACAGAAAGATATCTGCAACAATGCATGATGGGGGATGAGGCTAAGGAAGAATCTGAAAAGCTCAAATAAGTGGGCAGAAAGATGGCAGTCGAGATTCAGTGCAAACAAATGCAAAGGACTGCATGTGGTTTGCAACAAACTTGGTATAAAATATCACTTGGTTGGTGGAGAACTGATGGCAACTGAGCATGAAACAGATTGGGCAGTGAGTGGGTATTGATAGCAGTAAACAGAATGCTGACACATAGCTGGGGGAGTGGATTCCTGAAGCAAGGAGCTAATGTTTCTATTTTAAAAAATCTCGGCCACGTCATACCTTTTATACTGCATGTAGTGCTGATGGCTGTAAAAGGAAAAAGACATCAGGCTTCTAGAAGGAATTAGAAGGAAAGGCACCCTTTTTTAATTTCTCCAAATCTTTTGGGTTTCTAATACCATGATGGGAATGGACCCTATTCCTAAGTCAAAGTACGATTAAAGTTCATAAAATTAGTATTGTTTCAGTCTTTGATGTCAGTCAAAAGTGTTCTTCGCAGCACCCACAGTGTGTAGAGTAATGACTACTTCTGCAATTCGTACATGCTTACATGTATTGGTAACATATCTAAATATGATTATAGAGTCTTTCATAAGCCCCATTACTCCTACTACTATTGGAACTGTCTGGGTATTTTACTTCCACATTGCTCTCATTTCTGCCTGCAAATCCTGATATTTTATGACTTTGTGTCTCTCTGTATGCAAGACACTGCAGTCGCTGGGTGTGACAATTTTAATGATCAATGTTACTTTTGTCTTTTCATGGACCACTGTATCCGGTTTTCAAGCATCTCTCTTTTCAACTGTTGGCAATGGGTGATCCCATGTGATGTAGACTTCATCATTTTCTATGTTGCTTTGTGGCTCATCTTTCCAGTGTTTTTCAGCCACTTCAATACCATAATGTTTGCACAATCCCTAGTGCAACAGTCTTGCCACATTATTATGCCTTTCAGTATACAGTCTTTCTGCTTTCTGACAGGTACCAGAAAGACCTGTTAGATGAAGCAGAAGGAATATGGCCAGATAACTAGAGGAAGAATGGATTTTCTCACTTGAAACCAGCCAAGCCAAAGGGCAGAAAGGTCATATAGACAAAACATTCAGTAAAAACTGCAAGAAAGACCTAGCCGGGATAGAGTCTTCACTGTGTAATACATTAAACCTCCTGTAGTAGAGGCCCATGGGATATATGCAAATGAGCAATTAAAGATATACCAGTGTTTCAGCTACATGGCTTCAGAGTGATGGAAGATGTGTTTGAATTTAGCAAGATCATCACTCAGTTTTAGCAGATTAGCCTTGACATAATCTCTGAATACCAAGGTATTGGCAGATGCTTCTGGCTTTAGTCTTAATGTGAATGTGAATGATTTATGGCCCAATTAGCTGGGGAGTTACTTACATTTGGTGGGGAGCAAAGCTGCCACATACTGTTAATGACCAAGTCCAGGATTTTATAACCCCTGGTTGGGGTTCAAACTAATTTGACCAGAATGTTTATACTGATGAAGTCCAGTAATGAATGTGTGTGCATGTTAGGGGATGTATAAGTCTCCCAATTAATGGAGGGATCGTTGAAGTCTCTTACGAGAATGGTGCTTGTCTTAATGCATAGGGACTTCATACTGGGTAGGTGGGAGATATGGGCTGAGAGGATATAGAGGGGGTCATTTAGTAAGCAATTATATGATAAGGTTTTTTTAATAGTAAATTGGATTTGGGGAAGTTTAAGGTCATTATCTTGTCTAAAGGGCCTGTAGGTGATTTTTTTTAAGAATACTGATACACTGCAGCCTTTTGTGCCTTCACTAATGCAGTGGGCCTGAACATGTGGTAGATATGGAATCCCTGCACTGATGGTATGGTCTGTCATTGGTCTTAAACCCTGCTCTGATGGTATCCTCTCTCATTGGTCTTAAATCCTGCACAGTTGGAGTGTTTTCATTGGTCTTGAACCCTGCACTGAAGGAGTGCTCTCATTGGTCTTAAACCCTGCACTGATGGAGTGCTTTCATTGGTCTTAAACCCTGCACTGATGGAGTGTTTTCATTGGTCTTAAAACCCTGCACTGATAGCATGCTCTCATTGGTCTTAAACCCTGCATTGACAGAGTGCTCTGACTGGTCTTAGGTTCATAGATGTGTACTAGGCCAATGGCCCTGTTGCCTTTACAAGCCTAGCCCACAGAAGTGCCTTGGCATCATGCTGCCATTAGTTCCCAGTGCCTCTGTCAAGTAGAGCCACTGGAGTGATCCCTGGGGTGAACTTTCTATTTCCCAAAAACTCATCAAGATTTCTCTTGAAAAGGGCCAGTGAGGTGCTCTGTTTGACATGTATGGGAAGTCTATTCCAGAGCATGGGCAGTCTCTGAGTTATGATCCTGTCCCTCCAGCATGTTCTGTTGATTGTGGTAATGAGGTCGAGGTCCCTGGAGCATGTGATGTTGAGGGATTGGGATTCCTTTAGGTGTAACATTTCTAACAGGGCTGGGTCAGACATGCCTTTGTAAGTCAAGCAGAGATCGCCTCTTAATAGATTATATGATACAGAGAAAAGCTGGGTTTCTTTTGAGTCTGTCCATGTAGGGCATGTGTTTAAGGCCTAGGATCCTCTTTGTGTGGTACTTTTGTGGCCTTTCCAGCTGTTGCAGGTGCTTAGTGAGGTACATACCAAATGGGGCATTATACTTCATGACTGGTCTAATGAGGGAAGAGTAGAAAGAGATGATGACTTCTTTATTCCTGGATGCAAAACCCTTGGTAATGAGATGTGCCACATAGAAGGACTTGCTGACCACAGTGGCAATGTGGTGATCAAAAGAGAGGTTGCTGTCAACCTGTGTTCCCAGATCTCTTATAGCACCTTCAGTGTTCAGTGGGCTCCCATCGATGTGGTAATTAGTGGGAACTGAGTTTTTCCCAAAGGGAATGACAACGCATTTATTGGCATTAAGCTTAAGGCCATGGTTTTGACACCAGTCGTTGGTTTCAGTGAGGCCTTTCTGTAGGATGTCTACATCACTCAGGGAGTTAATAATGGCTCCCAGCTTGCTATCGTCGGCGAACTTGGTCAGCCAGAGTCCCTCCATGCTGGCCTGGACTTTTGAGAAGTAGATGCCAAACAGGAGAGGACCCAAGACCAATCCCTGTGGGACTCCACTCATGACTGGTCGTCAGTCTGACTTGGAGTCTGCTACTTTCACACTGTGGGCTCTATCTGTGAGCCAGTTTGCAACCCACCTAGTGATATAGGGGTTGATGCCTAGTTTGGTGAGTCTATCAATAATTCCTGAGTGGGGAATGGCATTAAAGGCCTTGGCCAGATCAAGGTAGGCTGTATGAACTGCCTTGCCCTCATCCACATCTCTGGTGAATGACTCAAAGAAGTCAACCAGGTTGAGCAGGCATGATCTACCCTTCACAAAACCAAATTCCGTGGGATCCAGAGTTTGGAGATTCCCTATATCCTTGTTAATTATGTCCATGATGATGTGCTCCATAGCCTTACATATTAGACTCATCAGGCTAATGGGGTGATAATTCTCAGGGTCTGTAGTCGCTCCCCCTTTATGGAGAGAGATGACTGTAGCAGTGCGCCGTTCTGTAGGGACAAAGCCTGAGGTGAGGCTGTGATTGCACAGGGCACACAGATGTGGTACCAGTTCACTTTGTAGTTCATGTAGATCACAGCCAGGGATATTGTCGGGTCCCATGGAAGCTGTATTCTTGGCCTTGGACAATGCAGGATTAACCTGTGATGCAGTAATGCTTAGTACCTGGCATTCTTCCGGTATTGTGACTGGTCCTTTAGGGGGGGAGAGAGGGGTAAAGTTGGCACTGAATCTGTTGGCCAGTATGTTGGCAATATCTGTTGGCTCAGTACAGGAGGTACAATTGTGCAGTAACTCAGAGCAAATCTGGGTATTGCTGTGGAGATTCTTGATATAATTGTAAAAGGCTTTGTGGTTGTTTTTAGTGTCTGCCACAATTCTGCCTTCATAGCTAGCTTTAGAGGTTTTGGTGATGGATCTCAACTTTTTGTTGAGGCTAATAAGGGAGTTTTTCTGGTCTTGGGACTTCACCTTTTTCTGCAACAGTTTCTTCCTTCTGTTGTAGAGTTTGTTAATGGCAGGGGACCACCAAATTGGCTTCTGTTTTTTTGGAGGCGAGCATCTAGGTTCTGTTGGGTATGGCTAGTTCCATGCATTTATGTATATGTTCGCACAGTGCATTGGTATATGATTCAGCGGTCATGTACCTATTTTCCATTTGCATGGGTGCCGTGAAGTTAGCCACCTCTGTTTTTAGAGCCCAAAGTCAGCTTTGGAGAAGTTTTTCATGGTGGTTACCTTTGCTGGTGGTTTGGGTGAGATGTTGATTTCCATAGTAATTAGTTTGTGGTTGGATCTAAGCAGGGAGGAATTGACTACTGATGTTGAGCAAGAGTCGCCCATGTTAGTAATAACCTGGTCAAGGATGTTGCTTCCTCTAGTGGGGGTAAGAATGACCTGGTCTAGGGCACTGGAATTAATGAATTCCAGGAAGCATTGGGCAAGTGTATTGGTGCATGAGTAGTTTTCCCAGTTGATGGAGGGGTACTTGAAGTCATCCAGTATGAGAGTGTTGGGTTGGACCCTAATAGTTTCCAGGGTGATTAGGAACATGGAATGAGAGTCTTTGGACATAGTTGGAGACCTATAGCAGGCTATGACCTGAACCACCGTCTTACCCACTGTTAATTGTACCTGAAATATCTCTGATGCGTTATGCTGGGCTACTAGTCTGAAGGTGTGCCTATCGTTTATGAATATGGAGAAGCCACCACCTTTGGAGCTTCGGTCCATGTTCTGGGGCTGAAAGGTGTGGAATGAGTTATAGCCTGGTAGTGCAGGGGTGCTTTCTGCTGCTTTAAATCAGGTCTCTGTTACAACACAAATGTCGATATTCTCCATTTTGAGGAGTGCTTTGAGCGAGTGCATCTTGAGATTTGGACTTCTAGCACTGAGCAACATGACCCTCAGAATGCATTTATTTATAGCTGTCATGGTGGTAATTTGGTCTTTGAAACACCACCTAAAAAAGGCACTATAGGGGTAGCAAGAGCCTTAGCCAGTATCCAGAAACCTAGGGGTGACAGATGCAGGCCATCTCTGGCAAAGCATTGAGGTCTGTCAGTCATATCATCCCAAGCAGACAGATACTGGATCCCCTTAGAATGACACCAGAAACTTAGCCAGTGTCGAAGTCAATCATTTTCTGCTTGTACTGCGGTATCATTCTGAGTGACAGTAGGATGCTGCTCAGGGCTAGGGTCATACGTGCCTGGGCCACATAATCCGAGAGCACTTCCGTGTCTCTTTTCATGTAGTCCAGGGAAGTGCGTCTCTGGTCATTCACACCCACATGGACAATGACAGAGTCATACTTGTACTTGTTGTGGAATGACCTGAGTGCATGTGTTATGTGTCGGATCCTGGCACCCAACAGACAACTGACTGTTACCTTCTCCTTATTCAACCTAGTGAGTGAGACATCAGTGTGCCTCACTATCGAGTCACCTATGATTAGTGTATTGGGCAAGCTGTTTTGCCTTAGGGGCTTAGGTTGAGGGCCACACTGTGTAAGTGAGCTATGTGTCTTGTGATTTGGGCTGTGTTGTGGTGGTCAAATGCATTTCTGATTTGGAGGTCTCTGCTGTTTGGGTAGATTTCTGTTGAGAGCCTCCTCAAAGGTGGGTGTGTGGTTTGTGATTTTATGTGAGAGCTGTGATGGTGGGCGTTCTAGAGGGCTATGTGTTCCATGTGGTGTGGTGCAGGTGTTGACCTTCTCCTCTTGACAAGCTATTCTGGTCTTGGCTGGAGAGTGCATGTCTTTCAGTTTGGATATTTAAGTGCATCTCTCACAGGTCTGAGTGTTGGGAGGTAACAGGAGAGGGTTGTCTGTGTACATTTTAGCAGTTGCTTCACTGCCTCAGAATGCCCAAGTTCACCAGGTTAAAAGGAGAAAGCACAGGGTACTGACCTTTAGACATGCCAGGAGGGATGGTCTTTATAGGACGTTTAGTTCTGTTAGCACTTATGTGTGCTACATTAATTGCTACAAGAAACCATATGAAGTGCTAGGCGAATAAGCCAGTTAAATGCAAGAGAGAAGAGAACTAGCAAGATCTAAGGGAAAAATTGAAGAGCAGACTTTCTGGCACTGGTAATAGTTTACCCTAGCTTAGTGGTGCTGCACAGCCCACAAACCCGTACAAACATGGGCTTTTAAAGAAGAAAGTTGAAAGGGAGCTAGAAACCACTCCTCTTGTGGCAGATAGGCTACCTAGTGCTTACCACTGATAAGCTGAGAGGCTTCCCTCTAACACAGAAAGGTCTGGGGAACTCAGAAACTACAATATAGTCCTGAATACAGAAAATCAGTATCTGGACTACTCTAGTAACAAGAAAGGCCGGAAAACAAACTAGAACTTTTTTTTAAATATAACAGTAGCAAACGAGAAAACTGGTTTAAACAAATTAACCAATTAATCAATAAAATAGCTCAAAACTGAGCTCTGTTCCAGCGGTCTTCAATCAGACAAGTTCTAGCTGCACACTCCTGCCACTAGCATGCAGGGAAACCTTCTCCAAAAAAAGATGGTCTGGATTAGTGCTCAAGTTTTACAAACAAAGCTAGATTCACCAAGTCTGAATCTAGTCTATGCTACAGCAAACAAGGCACACCAACTTCAGAAAGAAATAGTTCAAATAAGCAGGGACAATAAGTCTCTAACCAGAAATTTCCAGCTCAGAAGTGCAAAATCTACCCTCTCATCCCACAAGAGTGCAGACCACAAACCTTCTTAATGTAAAATAACTGGCCTGAAGCCCAAGTGCTTAACCCAGAACTAAGACACTTTTAGAATAACAGACACTGAACCCTCAATCAGCAATTCCCAACTTAGAAGGATGTAAGCTACCTGTCCTGCCACAACAGTGCAGACCACAAACCTTCTTAATGTAAAGCAACTGGTCTGAAGCCCAAGTGCTTAAACCAAAAGGCTTAGAATAACAGTTACAATTTAATCAGGCTACTAACAAGCAGTAATAAATGCAGCAGAATAAATGCAATTTAGTACTTTTTAAGAACAAGCAGCAAAAGCAAAATAAAGTAATAAAGTAGGAAGAAACACAAATACAGTAAAAGTAGATGGATAAAGTGCATTTTTTAATATAACAGTAGCAAATGAGCAAACTGATTTAAACAAATTAACCAATTAACCAATAAAAAAGCTAAACACTGAGCCCCCTTCCAGCAGTCTTCAATCAGACAAGTTCTAATTGCACACTCCTGCCACTAGGGTGCAGGGGAACCTTCTTCAAAAAAAGATGGCCTGGATTAGTGCTCAAGTTATACAAACAAAGCTAGATTCAGCAGGTCTGAATCTAGTCTACACTACAACAAACAAGGTGCACCAATTTCAGAAAGAAACAGTTCAAATAAGCAGGCACAATAAGCCTGTAACCAGAAATTCCCAGCTCAGAAGGGCAGTATCTACCCACTCCTCCAAGAGTGAGACCACAAACATTGTTAATGTAAAATAACTGACCTGAAGCCCAAGTGCTTAAACCAGAACTAAGGCAGTTTTAGAATAACAGACACTAAGCCTTCAATCAGCAACTCCCAACTTAGAAGGATGTAAGCTACCTGTCCTGCCATAACAGTGCAGATCACAGACCTTTTTAATGTAAAACAAGTGATCTGAAGCCAAAGTGCATAACCCAAAAGACTTAGAATAAAAGCTACAATTCACTCAGGCTACTAACAAGCAGTAATAAATGCAGCAAAATAAATGCAATTGAGTACTTTTAAGAACAGGAAGCAAAAGCAAAATAAAGTAATAGATTCATAGGTTCATAGGTAGGTACTAGGCTATTGGCCCAAGGGCCTACGTAAGCCTAGCCAACAAGGTTCCCTGGCTTATGCCACGGAAGAAAGTTAATTTCCTGTGCCCCTGTCGAGCAGAGCCACAGAAGTGATCCCCAGGGTGTATTTCCTATTTCCCATCCACTCATCAAGATTTTTCTTGAAGAGTGCTAATGAGGAACTTTGCTTGACATAGATGGGAAGCTTGTTCCAGAGTATAGGAAGTCTCTGGGACAGGAATCTATCCCTCCAGCATGTCCTATTTATTGTGGTGACAAGGTTTAGGTCCCTAGAGCATGAAGCTGGGAGGGATTGGGATTTCTTTAGGTGTAGCATGTCCAACAGCTCTGGGTTTAACATAGATTTATATGTTAGGCAGAGATCTCATCGGAGTAGGCAATATACTAGAGAGTAAAGCTGGAGCTTTTTGAGATGGTCTTTGTAGGGCATCTGTTTGAGGTCAGTAATCCTCTTTGTGAGGTACTTCTGTGGCCTTTCCAGCTGCTGCAGATGTCTTGTGAGGTACATTCCAAAAGGGGCGTTGTACTCCATAATGGGTCTAATGAGTGCTGAGGAGAGGGGAACAATGACCTCTTTTTTCCTGGATGAGAAACCTTTTGTGATGAGGTGTGCCATATAAAAGGATTTCCTGACTACTGTGGCAATGTGATTATCAGATGAGAGACTACTGTCCACCTGGGTCCCAAGGTCTCTTATCACACATTTGGCATTAATTAGACTGCCATTTATATGGTAGTTCATTGATACAGAGTTTTTACCAAAGGGGATGACAATGCACTTTTTGGCATTGAGCTTGAGGCCATGCCTCTGACACCAGGCATCTGTCTTAGTGAGTCCCTTCTGTAGGATGTCCACATCATTTGGGGACTCACCTATGGCTCCTAGTTTGCAGTTATCTGTGAACTTCATTAGCCAGAGGCCTTCTGTGTTAGCCTGTACTTCAGAGAAGTAGACACCAAACAGGAGAGGTCCCAGGACTGAACCCTGTGGTACTCCACTTGTCACTGGTTTGAAGTCAGATTTGGAGTCTGAAACTTTTACAGTGTGGGTTCTGTCAGTGAGTCAGTTGGCAATCCATCTTGTGACATGGGGATTTACACCTAGTTTAGTGAGCTTAGCTATAATTCCAGAATGGGGGATGGTGTTGAAAGCCTTGGCGAGGTCAAGATAGGCTGTGTGAACCATCTTACCCTCATCTACGGCTTTGGTGACTACCTCAAAGAAGAAACCATATGAAGTGCTAGGCGAATAAGCCAGTTAAATGCAAGAGAGAAGAGAACTAGCAAGATCTAAGGGAAAAATTAAAGAGCAGACTTTCTGGCACTGGTAATAGTTTACCCTAGCTTAGTGGTGCTGCACACCCCACAAACCCATACAAACATGGGCTTTTAAAGAAGAAAGTTGAAAGGGAGCTAGAAACCACTCCTCTTGTGGCAGATAGGCTACCTAGTGCTTACCACTGATAAGCTGAGAGGCTTCCCTCTAACACAGAAAGGTCTGGGGAACTCAGAAAGTACAATATAGTCCTGAATACAGAAAATCAGTATCTGGACTACTCTAGTAACAAGAAAGGCTGGAAAACAAACTAGAACTTTTTTTAAAATATAACAGTAGCAAACGAGAAAACTGATTTAAACAAATTAACCAATTAATCAATAAAATAGCTCAAAACTGAGCTCTGTTCCAGCGGTCTTCAATCAGACAAGTTCTAGCTGCACACTCCTGCCACTAGCATGCAGGGAAACTTTCTCCAAAAAAAGATGGTCTGGATTAGTGCTCAAGTTTTACAAACAAAGCTAGATTCACCAGGTCTGAATCTAGTCTATGCTACAGCAAACAAGGCACACCAACTTCAGAAAGAAATAGTTCAAATAAGCAGGGACAATAAGTCTCTAACCAGAAATTTCCAGCTCAGAAGTGCAAAATCTACCCTCTCATCCCACAAGAGTGCAGACCACAAACCTTCTTAATGTAAAATAACTGGCCTGAAGCCCAAGTGCTTAACCCAGAGCTAAGACACTTTTAGAATAACAGACACTGAACCCTCAATCAGCAATTCCCAACTTAGAAAGATGTAAGCTACCTGTCCTGCCACAACAGTGCAGACCACAAACCTTCTTAATGTAAAGCAACTGGTCTGAAGCCCAAGTGCTTAAACCAAAAGGCTTAGAATAACAGTTACAATTTAATCAGGCTACTAACAAGCAGTAATAAATGCAGCAGAATAAATGCAATTTAGTACTTTTTAAGAACAAGCAGCAAAAGCAAAATAAAGTAATAAAGTAGGAAGAAACACAAATACAGTAAAAGTAGATGAATAAAGTGCATTTTTTAATATAACAGTAGCAAATGAGCAAACTGATTTAAACAAATTAACCAATTAACCAATAAAAAAGCTAAACACTGAGCCCCCTTCCAGCAGTCTTCAATCAGACAAGTTCTAATTGCACACTCCTGCCACTAGGGTGCAGGGGAACCTTCTTCAAAAAAGATGGCCTGGATTAGTGCTCAAGTTATACAAACAAAGCTAGATTCAGCAGGTCTGAATCTAGTCTACGCTACAACAAACAAGGTGCACCAATTTCAGAAAGAAACAGTTCAAATAAGCAGGCACAATAAGCCTGTAACTAGAAATTCCCAGCTCAGAAGGGCAGTATCTACCCACTCCTCCAAGAGTGAGACCACAAACATTGTTAATGTAAAATAACTGACCTGAAGCCCAAGTGCTTAAACCAGAACTAAGGCAGTTTTAGAATAACAGACACTAAGCCTTCAATCAGCAACTCCCAACTTAGAAGGATGTAAGCTACCTGTCCTGCCATAACAGTGCAGATCACAGACCTTTTTAATGTAAAACAAGTGATCTGAAGCCAAAGTCCATAACCCAAAAGACTTAGAATAAAAGCTACAATTTACTCAGGCTACTAACAAGCAGTAATAAATGCAGCAAAATAAATGCAATTGAGTACTTTTAAGAACAGGAAGCAAAAGCAAAATAAAGTAATAGGTTCATAGGTTCATAGGTAGGTACTAGGCTATTGGCCCAAGGGCCTACGTAAGCCTAGCCAACAAGGTTCCCTGGCTTATGCCACGGAAGAAAGTTAATTTCCTGTGCCCCTGTCGAGCAGAGCCACAGAAGTGATCCCCAGGGTGTAGTTCCTATTTCCCATCCACTCATCAAGATTTTTCTTGAAGAGTGCTAATGAGGAACTTTGCTTGACATAGATGGGAAGCTTGTTCCAGAGTATAGGAAGTCTCTGGGACAGGAATCTATCCCTCCAGCATGTCCTATTTATTGTGGTGACAAGGTTTAGGTCCCTAGAGCATGAAGCTGGGAGGGATTGGGATTTCTTTAGGTGTAGCATGTCCAACAGCTCTGGGTTTAACATAGATTTATATGTTAGGCAGAGATCTCATCGGAGTAGGCAATATACTAGAGAGTAAAGCTGGAGCTTTTTGAGATGGTCTTTGTAGAGCATCTGTTTGAGGTCAGTAATCCTCTTTGTGAGGTACTTCTGTGGCCTTTCCAGCTGCTGCAGATGTCTTGTGAGGTACATTCCAAAAGGGGCGTTGTACTCCATAATGGGTCTAATGAGTGCTGAGGAGAGGGGAACAATGACCTCTTTTTTCCTGGATGAGAACCCTTTTGTGATGAGGTGTGCCACATAAAAGGATTTCCTGACTACTGTGGCAATGTGATTATCAAATGAGAGACTACTGTCCACCTGGGTCCCAAGGTCTCTTATCACACATTTGGCATTAATTAGACTGCCATTTATATGGTAGTTCATTGATACAGAGTTTTTACCAAAGGGGATGACAATGCACTTTTTGGCATTGAGCTTGAGGCCATGCCTCTGACACCAGGCATCTGTCTTAGTGAGTCCCTTCTGTAGGATGTCCACATCATTTGGGGACTCAGCTATGGCTCCTAGTTTGCAGTCATCTGTGAACTTCATTAGCCAGAGGTCTTCTGTGTTAGCCTGTACTTCAGAGAAGTAGACACCAAACAGGAGAGGTCCCAGGATTGAACCCTGTGATACTCCACTTGTCACTGGTTTGAAGTCAGATTTGGAGTCTGAAACTTTTACAGTGTGGGTTCTGTCAGTGAGTCAGTTGGCAATCCATCTTGTGACATGGGGATTTACACCTAGTTTAGTGAGCTTAGCTATAATTCCAGAATGGGGGATGGTGTTGAAAGCCTTGGCGAGGTCAAGATAGGCTGTGTGAACCATCTTACCCTCATCTACGGCTTTGGTGACTACCTCAAAGAAGTCAATCAGGTTCAGAAGGCATGATCTGCCTTTCACAAACCTGAACTGGGTGGTGTCCAGAGTTTGGAGGTTATCAATGTCTTTGTCTATGAATTCCATGATGATTCATTCCATGGCCTTGCAGACCAGGCTCGTCAGGCTAATAGGGCGATAGTTCCCAGGATCAGTGTTGGCTACACCTTTGTGGAGTGGGATAACTGTTGCTGTGTGCCATGCAGTGGGCACAAAGCCTGATGCGAGACTATGACTGAACATGGTGCTTAGGTGGGGAGCCAGTTCATTCTCAAGTTCATGTAAAACGCAGCCTGGGATGTTGTCCGGTCCCATGGATGCTGTGTTTTTGGTTTTAGAGAGTGCACATTTTACCTGCATAGATGTGAATACAGGGACTCTGCATTCTTCCTGTACAGATATGGGCCCTTTATGAGGTGAGGGGGAGGGTAAAGTTAGCACTGAACCTATCTGCCAGGATGTTGGCAATATCAGTTGGTTCTGTAATTTTTATGCCATTGTGTTGTAACTCAGAGCAGATCTGGGTGTTGCCATTGAGATTCTAGACATTGCTATAGAATGCTTTGTGGTTGCCCTTAGAATCAGTGGTGGTTTTGTTTTCGTAGCTAGCTTTGGATGATCTTATAAGGGATCTTAGCTTCTTACTGAGGCTGACCAGGGAACTCCTCCACTCATGGGATTTTACTCTCTTTTGCAACAGTTTCTTCCATATGTTGTAGAGTTTGTTTATGGCAGGGGACCACCAGATTGGCTTCCTTTTTTGGAGGATAGCGTTTTGGTTCTATTTGGGATAGCACAATCCATGCACTTGTGTAAGTGCTTATAGAGTACATTTGTGTAGGATTCAGCAGTCATAACTGTATTGTCCATCTGCATCGGTGTCATGAAGTTCGCCACTTCTGTCTTAAGAAGCATGAAGTTGGATTTGGAGAATATTTTACCGTGGTTTCCTTAATGGTGGGTGGGGGTGGGATGCGGATATCTAGGGTGATTAGCTTATGGTTGGATCTGACCAACGAGGAGTTGACTTCAGGTATGGAACACCAGTCACTCATGTTGGTAATAACTAGGTCTAGGATATTGCTGCCCCTGGTGGGGGTGTGGATAAGTTGATCCAGAGCATTGGAATTTATGAATTCCAGAAAGCATTGAGCAAAGGAGTTGGTACATGAGTAGTTTTCCCAGTTAATGGTGGGGTAGTTGAAATCACCCATTATTAGGGAGTTTGGTTGAACCCTAATATTTTACAGTATATCAAGAAAAGAGGAGTGGGAATCCTGGGGCATGGTGGGGGATCTGTAGCAAGCTACAGTTTGGATTGCTGTTTTGCCCAGAGTTAGTTGCACTTGGATAACCTCAGATGCATTATGCTGTGCAACTAGCCTGGAGGTGTGGATATCCTTAATGAATATGGACACACCTCCATCTTTGGTGTTCTGGTCCAGGTTAGATGGCCGAAAAGTGTGGTATGAGCTATAGCCTGGTAATGCATGGGGTGGTCTTTAGGGCCATGAACCAGGTGTCAGTCACTGCACAGTAATAAAGTAGGAAGAAACGTAAATACAGTAAAAGCAGATGAGTAAAGTGCAATTTTTTTTTGGTTAAGTGGGAAAGGATGAAACATGATAATTTAAGAACTAAGGGGGTGGGCCTTCACAAATGATCTCTCTCTACTCAGTAGAATAAGCTGATAAGAAGGGACTGGGAGGAGTGTCCAAAATGAGATTTATAGTAGGGGTGGGCAACTCAAAAGCCACAAAATTTAAGAACACAACAAGGACTGGGCTGGTGGGTGGAGAACTCATAAAACAACAGAACAGAAAACTTAAAACAAAAATGTATTACTAGGATAAGATACAAAATAGAAGTGATCTAACCTTAAATAAAGATCTTCAAATCAAAATTAAATGCAAAGATAAGTGATAGAGCAATGCAGACCACACAAACACTTCAGATAACTACAGATATTTTTAAATAAAATAGCAATGCTGTCTGTCAGCTCCTCCCACTAATTAACTGATGTTATTCACAGTTTGCAAAGGAATTCTTTGGTAACTTTTTTTAACTGACCCTAGCAAAGACCTCTTAAAACTCTAATAGAACAGAAAACTTAAGACAAAACAAATGTAATACTAGAATAAGATACAAAACAGAAGTGATCAAACCTTAAATAAAGAGCTTTGAATCAAAATTAAATGCAGAGATGAGTGATACTCAGAGCAATGCAGACCACACAAATCCTTCACTGATGGGGTGGTCTCATTGGTCTTAAACCCTACAGCAATGGCATACTAAAAATGGTGTCAATTTAAATGCTGAACTGGGAACACTTGCCAATAATCCCAGGATGTGGGGATAATGCTGAAAGCACTGACAACGTCCAGGTAAGCAACTAAGATTGTGTTCCCCTTATCTATGCCTGATAATTCTTTTAAAAAACTCATCCAGGTTAAGATGGCATGATTTGTTTTTTACAAAGATGAATTAGTGCCTGTCCTGGCATATAAGGTCAGTGCGGTTGTTTATCAGGCCAGTTATAATATGTTCCATAATCCTACAAATTATAGTAGTGAGACTAATAGATTTGTACTTCCCAGGGTCAGTGTAGGGATCACCTTTATGCAAGAACACCACGTGTCATTCTCTGCATCTCGGAATGTAACCAGTGAAGAAACTTGTGTTGAAGAGCTGACAGGAGGTTTTTGCTAGGAAGGGTTTACTGATTTAAAACAAGCATCAACAGATATCATGCACCCACTTCAAAACTTTACTAAAAGCGCAATTAAAAGCATGCTGGCTATGCCCTTGCAACTTCCACTTTAATATCACCCACCCCATCCAACCACTACCTTTCTTTCAACTCCACTAACTACCTTGATTATAGCAAGCTCAGATGCTTATAAGCCTAGTACTTATACAGCAGGAACTTCTTATTTTAACATTTGTTAATGTCTGTTATGTACTTCACAGATAAAGATTCTAGTTGTCTACTGATGTACTATGTTCTTCATCTGTAAATATGTTGTAAGTAATTTCTATGTAAATTGTTAAACGTTATGTAATCCAATGTAACTACTGTTTGTTTATTTTAACTGTGGAGCTTTTCTCCCCGGGCCTCCGCTGAAAATGGACCTACGTCCAGTCGGACACTCCCGGTCAACAAATATAAATAAATAAATAAATAATATTGTCAGGAACAATGGAGTCTGCAGTTTAATGTTGAAAAATGATAAATCAATGTCTTGGTCCAGAGTGATTTCAGGAAGGGAGGTGTGAGCACAAACTGCAAGGGATGATGGACTGTATGAATGGCAACATCAGATGTTTTTCTTACACTGTAGGATATAATATGGCAAACTCTTTATGGGCACCAAATCATTGTTCAGGATCTTGAGCTATTCATCAGTAAGTAACTATCAGCAGCAAGTGAGTTCTGCATTTTGAAAAGATAAATGATTTATTTTTCTGCTATTTCATTGTTAATATTTATTTTGCCTAGTGGTCATTATTTATTTATCGTTCATTTATATGTACAATACAGATAGGAAGATGATTTGTTTTATAAGTAAAATGCAGTGCATTGTTATGCTGGTACATGTTAAAACATATCTCTGTACCATGTAGCAGGACAGATTTCAATAGCTATGTAGAATTAAGTGAAGGACTGTTTGATAGACATGGCCATAAATTATTCCATTCTATTCATCTCTGAACCACAGAAGTCATTGTGTCAAAAGAATTATCATCATCACCCCCTTTATCGATTTAAACATCATCATTATCAACCCCCCCTTTATCCATTTAAACATTATCATCACTATCACCCCCCATTTTTCCATTTAAGCATTATCATCATTATCAACCCCCCCCCCTTTTTCCATTTTCTACATGACGTCAGTGTGTCGGGTCAAATGTTGCCATCTCTCTCGATTCAACGCCACTCTCCTACCTTCTTCAATAGTCTTGTCTAACTGTCACATGTCTTCTCCAATGCAATCCATTCATCTGTTTGCTGGTTGTGCTTGCTTCCTTTTGCCTTGCTCCTGTTTCTCTCAGATCTACTTCACCAGATGGTCTTCTGCCTTCCTGTATATGCGCCTGAAGCATCATAACCTGTTCTTTTTTACTTTCTCTGCAACTGGAGCTATGTTAGCTTTTGCTCTGATGACATCATTTTTTCATCTGTCCCTCAGTGACCATTTGGCATAATGGTTAAGGTCTTCACCTCTCATGCAAAAGGTACAAGGTTTGAGCCTGACCTCCATTCAATGCCTGTTTGGAGTTTGCATGTTCTCCTTGTGTTTCTGTGGGATTTCTCCAACCTCTGAAAAATATCCTGAATGTTTCCATCTCATACTCACCAAAGGAAGGGAGCTGTGGGCAGCAGCACAGAATCTACATGGTGGCCTAAAGGGCAGCAGAGAGTCCTTCTCATGTACTTATGACTGCCATTCAGGGGAGAGGACACCAGTGTACACCCCTGGGGTGGCCCCATATGGCTGGAGGGGAGGGAGTAATATCTCTGCCAGGATGGCACCATCTCCTCCTCCTGTGTGGGGAGTTAATTACCTCTTGGGCATGTGGCGGACTGCACCACTGGCCAGGCACCCCCTCTGTGGCCATACCCTCAGGGAGGCAAAGGAGGGCCCTCGCTTTCTGTCACAAAGATGGGAACCACCCTCCCGCCACCTGGGGGTGAGAGGGATAGATCCCACCTTGCCTGTCACTCTGTCTCTTCCCCCAGGAGTCATGGGCTCGGTTCCACGAGCCTCTGCCAAGGTGGGTAGAGAGAGAGAGAGAGAGAGAGAGGCAGACAGACAGAGAGGGTCAGGGTAATGGAGCAAGGATAGGTGGTCCTGGGGGACAGCATCTAAATAGTTGTATAAACCAAATGTGGTGCACACAATATTAATGACAGGAGAACAAGGATCACGGACTGTGTGCCATTGCATGCTAGCCACTCAGTGTAAAATGTGGCTCTAGGTGATTCGGTCATGTTGACTAATGTGGTCAAATGGGCATGTGCATTTGCCAGTGATAATTGGGATGAGGACCCGGCCTACTCCAAACTACACCAGGAACCCATGCTAATGGTGGGAGGGGTGTATGCGCCTCTATTGGCCAGTGTGTGCTCACCATGAACCTCAGCAGCCCTGGATCAATAAGCTACTAGCTGGGTTACCTGGGATACCTCTGTTGAGCAAAAGCTGGACATAAAACCAGTCAACCTGCTAAACATGAACTGAGAATTGCTACACTCAGTGTAGGTTCACTGGCATGATGCAGCTCGGAAGTGGATGACATGATGATCCGGAGGAAGCTGGAGATCCTACGTATCTAACAGAAATGATGGAAGAGCAGTGCAGCAAAGCCACTTGGCTTGGGATCCAGAGTTTACTACTCAGGAGGAGGACAGGCTAGAACTGGTGGGGGAATTGTGGTGAGAGAGAGGCTTCAGAAGGCAGTGAGGGATGTCATCAGAATTAGTGACAAATACATAACAATCTGACTCAAGCCTAATGATAGGTCAATATTCATAATCTCAGCCTATGCCCACAACAAGGTTGTGATATTGAGGAAAAGAATGCATTCAGACAGCAGTTGCAAGACCTACTAGAGAAAGCAAGACAGCATGGATTGATGTTGATTATGGATAACCTGAATGAACATATAGGGACAGACAGAACAGGATATGAAGACTGCCTGGATCCACATGGGTAGGGCAACAGGAATAAAGAAGGAGAGGCAATTCTAGACTTCCTAACAGCGAATAGCTTGATAGTAGCCAGCACATGGCTTAGAAAGAGAGACAGTCACAAGATCACATACAAGAGTGGGCAACATGCAACTCAGTTAGACTTCCTCCCAGTAAGAAAGGTGCAAAGTCATCCCCAGTGAAACAGTCAGCCCACTGCTTAAACCACTAGTTGCCACAATCAGCTGCAAGCAGTGGTCAGAGAAGGCTCTAATGTCAACGGAGACCAGGCTGAAAACCTGGAAGTTGACTGGAGAGAAAGCACAACAGTTTAAGGAATTACACTGGGCTCTAGCACCTCAAGAGGTGGAAATGTGTAGAGTTGGTGAAGAATGGCAGCGCCTCAAAACAGCATGTGTGAGGACTATAGAACAGATATGTGGTCAAGCCAGGTATGGAAATAAGGTACACAAGAAAACCTCATGATGGAATGCAGAAGTACAGGAAGCCGTCAAAAGAAATGAGGAGTGTAGGAAATGGGAGCGACAGAAAAGACAGACTGAGCTAGGAAAGAATACTGGTCGGCTAACAGAAGCTAAGAGGGCAGATAAAAATGCTGCTCCATGCTAGGCCCATACCAGGCTGAAGCACATATTCCAAGAGGTCCATGATGTCTCTCTTCAAATAGTCTAGGGAGGTATGTCTCAGGTCATTTACATGGACTATGACTGAGTCATACTGGTACTTGTGGTCCAATGACTTGAGTGCCCGTGATAAGTAACTGACTGTGACTTTCTCCTTACTCAGCCTGGTGAGAGGGAGCTCAGTGTGCCTCATGATGGAGTCAACAATGACCAGAATGTTGGATTGTTTGGTGGCTTGTCTTATGGCCTTGGAAGTAGAGGCTCCATGAGATGTGGCTGTGTTGATGTGGGTGTTGTTTTGAAAAAGTGCATTTAGGGCTGCTGAAAGTATTTGTTATGTGTACTTCATCTAGGAGGTCTTTGTCGTTTTGGAATGTTACGCTTACGTGCCTCAGCATATGTGAGTCTATGTCTACTTTGAATTGTGTGTGATGGATGCAGCGTGTGTACTACTGACAATGTTATTGACATTAGGCATACTTTTATGTGAGAGCTTTGCCTCCAGTGACATTTTGTAAATACATCTCTCATGTACCATATCAGTTTGTTTGATAATTAACCGTTTGTCAGTAAACATGAAGCAATTTCTACATTGCCTCAGGATGCCCATATTCCCCAACCTGCTAACAGAGACAGTGGGAAAGTTTATATCCATGGCAACAGACCCTTTTTGTTGATTAAACAGTTGGCATTAGAATATAAAACAAGGTCATGAGTATCCAGTTTGCAACTAGTTGTCCTGTGTGCAAGTAGGTTTGGTGAAATTTCAATTGTGCATTTACAAAAAATGTCACTCAATGTGCCTGTGGCTATATAGGGCACTGACAAACACTTAAGGGGGAACTAATAAGTAAACCCTGAAAATTTAAGGATGAAGTATTTAGGCAAATATTCTGTAGTTAGAAAGAAATCAAGCAGTACTTCCTGAAAAATAAAGAATTAGCTTGTCAAGAATCATGAGAAGAGGGGAGTTACATGAATGGCTACTGCCTGGCTACTACTAGTGCGGGTCTCACCACAGCTTCAGTCACATGAATGGCTACTGCCTGGCTACTACTAGTGCTGTTCTCACCACAGCTTCAGTCTGCTGGGATATAGGACTCCTTTGCTTCTCTCACCAGAAGCAAAACATAAACATCAATCCCAAGATGAGAAGCAGGCCACAGCCTGCTTGGTGATCCACAGTCTTATCCCAGATAATGCAAGGGTCTGTAGGCTTGTTGTAGCCTTTTTTTGGTAGTTGCCTTGAATAGCAACCAGACGAGTCAAGAATGTCAAGCACGGACACTCACTGCCCAACTAGAAACAGGAATCAATGCACTCTGCTCCTTCTCTCACCAAGAGCAGAATGTAAGTAGAAATTCCAAGCTGTCACCTATAAAGCAGTTATTAGGCTTTCTGGTGATCAGCAGTCTCCATGAAATAAAAAAAAAAATGCCTCTCGTTGCCTGTTCTGATTTACCTGCTCTGAATTCATTATCTAGCTAGCTGTTGGATCAAGTAGTATATTTGTACACTCTAGCAAGCACTTTTCTCTGTTTTTACATCAAGGTCAGTGGATTTTCCATCTATGTGGCACTGGGTGGTAGCCTGATCTGTATAGGCTGGGAAAACACACTAAAGATTCCTGCATGTAGTTGTTTTATTGGCTGGAGGGCTTATTAATCAACTTATCTTTTTTCAGTGCCTTTATAAATTCTGTACAATTGAGTGGCTCTTAGCTCATTTCTACAAAGCAAACTACTTTTATTGAATAATCACACGTTTATAAGTTGTCTAAGGTACACTGCTGTATCTGTATCTTTAAGTTTGTTTGTGGTAGACTTTCTCTCTGGACACTCCTTTACTGTGTTTTTACATTAGAAGGAATGGGATTACTCATCTAGTGGCAGTAGGTGTTACCTGGTCTATCTGAGTTGGGAATAACACAAAAGGATCTAGATGTTACCTGGTCTATCTGAGTTGGGAAGCATGCAAAAGGTCTCTAAGTGTAGTTATTGTATTGGCCAGAAGGCTCAGTTTTCTGTATTTCCAGTGCTGGTATAAATATGGCACATTTGCACTGAGCTGTTCACTGTGCCAGTATCCTGAACAGATGCAAATGCATGGAAACATTGTTATTGTGAATGTTTATTGTGCTAGTTACTTTATTACAGCACCCAGGACTATTGCTGCTCAGACAGCATCTGATGTTAGAGCTGAGCAACATCGCTGGTTAGGTTAGCTTACCTGGATAACTGGATGGGAAACAGAAAAGACACCCCTGGGATTCCACCCTTGTCCCTGCTGGTCAGCGGCATCAGGTCCTGACTTGTCTAAACATGGGCTAAACTCTTGGCTAGGCTTATAACAGCCTCAGGGCTAATAGCCTAGTAACTTCCTAAGACCCTATGATCATAAGTTCAGTTCTCTCATCTGGTTACAAACATCTTCCACTCATATTCCTTTCAAGTACACTTTTTTGACCTACAACCATGGATGGGCACTTCCCTGCTACCTCTACATCCATCTTGGTGGACATGGGTATCTTGAGACAATGTAACAACTGCCTTATGTACACTGTCAACCACTTAATTCTGGAACAGACAAATATAGTATGTGAGAGATGTAGTTATACATTGACATTGGTGGCTAAACTCTCACATATAGACACAAAAAGCAACAAACAGGCTATCAGCAACTCACACACATCACTCACCGCACCCACAAAGGACCATACACATAGACTCAGATATGCAGACGTACTCACATGTAACTTACCCAAACCTCAAATGTCTCACAGGTGCAGTCCTCAGAAACTCTTCACATACATAAATAAGACAATTCCCATCACAACACATAAAGTCACATCTCATTGTGTCTCAACTACCAAGCCATAAGGAGGTACACTCCACAACCCAATATTCTGATCATAGGAGATTCCACTGTAAGACACACTGATGTCCTTCTTACCCGGATGAATAAGGGAAAGGCTACAATTAGCTGCCTTTCATGGGTCAGGATTTGCCAGATCAGAAAAGCACTCAGGTCACTTACCCCAAAGGACCAGTATGACTCAGTCATAGAAGTGAATGACCTGAGACATACTTCCTTGGACTATATTCTATTTACTTATTTCATTTTACATTTGTTTACCGGGAAAGTCTGACTGGGCATGGATTCAATTTTCAGTGGACGCCTGGGGAGAAAAGCTCCACAAAGAACAGCAAATACAGTAAATACAGTATACATGCTAAAAAAGTACAGTACAGAGTCAAAAGTTAATAAAGTACAGTTTGAAGACCAAGAAAGGAGCAAAAATAAATATACTATAAGGAGCACAGTGCGTTACAATAAAACAACGCAGTTGAAAGGATATTTTGTTCAGTCATTTGGTTATATTCATCAGTGGCTAGTAGAGTAAACACACATTAATTAAGAATATAGAAAGGAGTTGTTGCAACCTTTCATAGAAGGTTAAAGTATGACATGATCTAATTAAGTGAAGCTACCCAGGGTCAAAACAATTACATAACCAAGAACTTGTAAATGGGACTGGAAGAGTTTTTTGAAATAATTTTTGTTTTCAGTGGTCCTAATATCTACGGGGATGGTATTCCATGGCCCTAATATCTATGGGGATGGTATTCCATGGCCCTAATATCTATGGGGATGGTATTCCATGGCCCTAATATCTACGGGGATGGTATTCCATGGCCCTAATATCTACGGGGATGGTATTCCATGCTTTTGCAACAGAAATAGAAAACAAGGAGTCCCCAGAGCTATTGTTGCTTTTGCCTGTGTCAGCCAGTGCTTTATTGGTGGATCTTAATAGGCATTTGTTAGAGTAGATATTAAGTAGATCTTGAAGAACAGGAACTCTATATGGATAATCTAGACTTTGGTGGGCTATTGTAAGCTGGTTATATGTGAGCAGGTTGGATAATTCTAGCCAGGATAGTTGGTTGACTGCTATGCAGTGATGTGTCCTGAAGGGTGAGTCAGTAGCAAACCTAGCTATTTTATTGTAGCAGGTGTTTAGTTTGTTAAAGACTGATTTGTTTAGGTTGATGAGTATGGGGGAGGCATAGAGGAGTGTGGATAGTAGGTGGGTTCTTGCGATAGTGGCTTTACTTTCATTGGTGAGGTACTTTTTGCATCTATATAGGGTTCAGAGTGTTTTATGGACTCTCTTTATTCTCTGTGCAATGTGCACATCGAATTTTATATTGTGATTTATCATAAACCCTGGAAGTTTGGTGTGTTGGACAGATTAGGGGTGCTACTGGCTGAGAATATTGTGAATGGCGGTATGGGGTCTAGGGCTCTAGTGGGATAGAATATCATTAGCTCTGTGTTATCGGGGTTAAGTATTACTTGAGAGTTGGCTAATGGGTTTCAACAGCAGTAAAGGACTCTTGTGTCAATTCCTGGAGTTGAGGGAGTGATGGGGCAGAGTAGATTAGAGTAGAGTCATCAGCGTACTGGACTAGATTGACGTGACAGGTAGCTTTGTGGAGTTGGTTGGTGAATATACTGAAAAGAAGAGGTCCAAGAATGATTCCTTGTAGGACCCTTTGGGTGACAGCTAGGAGGAGAGATCAGGGGTTTTGCCATTTTACTGCTTGTTGTTGGTTGGTTAGACAGTCTTGAAACCATGCCAGTGTGGATTGGAGAGAGCAGAAAGGAGTCAGGAATAGGAAACAGTATCGAAGGCCTTGGACAGATCTAGGAATACAATATTGTTTTGATGTTGGTTTACTGTGTTGGCAAAGCTAATAAGGGCTGTGGTAGTACTGTGATTGGGAAAGAATCCATGCTGGGTGTTGGTTAGCAGGTTATTAGTGAGGAGATAGTGCATTATTTGAAAATGTATACATTTTTCACGGATTTTAGATAACCGAATAGAATGGCAATTGGATGGTAATTAGATAGTTCCACACAGTAAACTACTTTGTGGAGTGGTATTATATGCAAAATTTTCCACAGAAAAGGAATGCATTGTTCTGATAAAGGGTGGTTAATGAGCATGGAGACTGGGTAAGAGATGGCTTTGGCTGCAATCTTTAGACTTTCTGCAGGTAATTTGTCAGTAGCCAGGCTTGTGGTTTTAAGCCTATTTAGGTATTTATATATTGTGCTAGTTGGGACAGGCTGAAAGTTGAAGAGGTTTTGGTCTGCCTGGTAAGGAAGACAGGTTTGGATGTGAAGTGGAAGAACTACTATAGGTGTGGGCTAGGATGTATTTGGTGAAGTGTTTGTTGAAATGGGTGGCAATATTATTGGTGGGTGGTGGTGTCAATGTTTGGGGTGGAGTACAGGTCTTTCCTGGTTGTAGGATTTTATTAATGGAAGCCCAGAATTTTTGTGGCTTATTTTTGTTTGGTCTGAATGCCAACACAATGGTTCCTTTTATCTGTCCTAATATGTTTTGGCTTTGTTCCTTAGTTTCTGGTATGCCTGTCTATTAGTTTGAGATTTATTTTTATATGACTACAGACATGATTGAACTATCAGAATATGTATCGCAAGCAAATATGAGCCTAACATTGAGAAGAAATCTACCATTTCCAAGGACGATGCCACAATACCAGCAGAAAATAATCAACTTTAACAATTTGTTGAGTTACTCATGTCATCCCAAAGGGGCCCGATACATGCCAGCCTGGGAGGACATGGTCGACAGGCCACACTGCTTCGCCAGGGATGGTCTTCACCTGCCACCTCTAGGCTTTTGGATATTGGCCAAAACATTATCCACCCCTAAAGTGCCTTTTTACAGTCAAACTTTCCAACATAACAAAATCTACTCAGGACATGCTAAAGGTGTTACTGCTCAATGCTAGGAGCCTCAACAAGAAACTGCACTCCCTGGAAGCTCTCCTCACCCTGGAGAATGCTAATGTCTGTGCGGTTACTGAAACATGGCTCAGTGCCACAGAACACACTACAGCAGTGCATGGCTATAACGCATTTCATACTTTCTGACTACCCACTAAACATGAAAGAGCAAAAGCGGAGGTGTACCTACCTACATAAAGGATAAGCACCCCTCAAGGCTGGTCAAACAATATGACATGCTTGAGCTACTCCATGTCCAACTAACCATGGGACAAATCCATTACCATATTCTTACTAGCTACAGGTCACCTACTATGAACCAGGAAATGCTTGCATCATACATGAAATTACTAGAATCACTCACCATCCTGTCCAGTACTATAGTCACGGGTGAATTTAACTATCCCTCCATTAATTGGAAGGCATACACAACCACTAACATGAGGCCCAAAGACTTCTTGACTTTGTAATTTCAAGTGCCCTGGAGCAGCTTGTTTGCACTTTCACTAGGGGAACAAATATCCTAGATCTGGTACTCACAAACATGGGAGAATGCTGCACCCCCCCCAGTGTTATGTCCTCTCTGGTAAGATCAGATCATAAAGTGATCTTCCTTGAAATGAAGATTAAAAACAGTCCATCCACCTAACCCCAAAAACTTTAAGAATTTCTCAAAGATAAATTACACCCTATTAAGGGATGACATGCCTATCTTCCAAGCTCCCCCAATCCAGAAAACACAGAAACATATGCAAAGGTGTACACAGAAGTACAACCATATAAACAGCTGCATATAAATGTCAGTACCAACTGAAATAAACCCAGGTCAAACCATAAGATCAAGCCACCCTGGTGTCCCCCTGGTATTAGTAGGTTGTACAACAAAAAGAAGAAACTCCTGTTGCTAAGTAAGAGAGTGTACACAACAGAACAATAAGTCCCTCATTAGTCTAAACAAGTGAATCAGGGAACTACTCAAGTCTCTGAAAGCAGACTTTGAGGTTAAAATAGCCTCCAAAGCTAAAGATAACCATAAGGCATTTTTCAGTTACATATGCAATCTTAAGGGCAGCACCCAGCAATGTGCAAAATTAGTTGTAGATGGCATCACCTATACTCAGCCACAAGATATAACAAATCTGCTGGGTGACAAATTCAGCTAAAGTTTCACCTTGCCATCACCCCCAGTCCTTCCCCAAGAAATACCCTCCACACTCCACTACCAATTAGCACCAAAGAGCAGGTTACCACTGTGCTGTCTAAAGTTAAAAGCACAGCTTCATTGGGGCTTGACAGTATAGCAGGTTGCCTCTTAAACAGCTTAAATCAGGACTAACAATCCCATTAGGATCTCTGTTTAATCACAGCCTTCAGACTGGCTTTTTCCCAAGAGAGTGGAAGACAGCAAGTGTCATCCCTTTGATTAAAGGGGGACCATCTGCTAACACAGGAAATTACAGACTCATAACTTTTGACTCGTCTTATATGTGAGGCCTTTGAAAGAATAATCATGGACCCGATAAATGATGACACAGGAAACCTCCAAACACTGGACCTGACCCAGTTCACCTTTGTCAAGGGCAAATCATGCCTACTGAATCTGAGGGATTTCTTTGAGGAAAGTCACTAAGGCCATGGATAAGGGTAAAACAGTACGTACCACCTACCTCGAGCTGGTGAAGCATTTGACATAATTCCCCACTCAGACATTATAAACAAACTCACAAAACGGGGCATAAATCCTATGTCACCAGATGGATAGCCAATTGTCTCACGGACAGGACAAGTGGTTAAAGTGAGTGATTCCAGATCCAGCAAGAGGCCTGTTAGTAGTGGTGTGCCACAGGGCTCAGTGCTAGGACCACTCCTGTTTGGACTGTACTTCTCTGAAGTCAAGGTTAATGTGGAAGGCCACTGGATGACAAAGTTTGCTGATGACTGCAAGCTGGGGGCAATCACTGAATCCCCAGTGGTGTAGCTATCCTTCAGGAGGGTCTAGATCAGACAAATGATTGGTGCCAGAATCATGGCCTAAAACTAAATGCAAAAAAATGCATTACCATACCCTTTGGGAGGTCAAATATCATTGCAAATTACAACATCAATAGCACACCCCTAAGAGTAGACTCAGAGGTGAGAGATTTAGGTAAGCAGATAGATTTTATTTATTTATTTAACATTTGTTAACTGGGAAATTCTGACTTGGAATGAAGCCAATTTTCAGTGGAGGCCCAGGGAGAAATGCTCCAGATGCATGCCTTTATAATGTGGGAGGAAACCGGAGCACCCAAAAGAAACCCACAAAAATGCAGGGAGGACATGTAGAATCCACACAGAAGGCACCCCAGCTGAGAACTGACCCTGAGAACCTGTTGTTGTGATGCGACAACGTTACCGCTGCACCACTGCGCCATCCCAGACAGTACCCTGAACTTTTACTGCCATGTGTCCAAAGTGTTGAGGAAATCCTTTTATGTGACACAACTTATAAGTAAAGGTATGGCATCTGGATCCAAGGAAATTAATATCCTGCTGTACTCAGCTCTCATTAGACCAACAATCGAGTACAATGCACCATTTGGCATGTGCTTCACTAGGCACTTACAGCAGCTTGAGTAACCTCAGACGTTCCTCCCAAAGAAAATACAGGGTGTAAACAACATGAATTATGTGGCTAGACTAAAAGCGCTATACCATCACTCTGTTTCCTACTGACTATTAAGGAGTGACTTATGCCTGACCTACAAGGCACTCAGAAATCCACTCCTGATGGAGCTGCTACTTATCTGCAGGTCAAACAGCATGAGGGTCACCTGATCTAGGAATCCAAACTTAGTCTGGGACTCAAGCAAAACATGCTGCAGAGACAGATATATGCCTCAGAGATTGCTCCTTCTCTTTGGAACACACTTCCTATTCACATTAAGCAGAGCCATTCTCTGTCCCTCTTCAAATGTAATTGGGATCAATGGATGGAGACTCTCAAAATCACACCATGGGTAGTGCCTGTATCCCTTATGGACAGGTGCAATCTATAAGTTACTCAATGCACAGGCATAATTCTATGCCATCCTCTTGCCCCTAGATGGTCTCCCCTGTTGTAGAGGGAAGTAGAAGGGAGGATGCCCCCCTGTTGTAGAATGAAGTAGCATGGGAGGATGGCCTCCCCTGTTGTAGAGGGAAGTAGCATGAGAGGATGGCCCACCTGTTGTAGAATGAAGTAGCACGGGAGGATGGCCCCCTGTTGTAGAATGAAGTAGCATGGGAAGATGCCCCCCCCCATTGTAGAATGAAGTAGCATGGGAGGATGGCCCCCCCTGTTGTAGAATGAAGTAGCACAGGAGGATGCCCCCTGTTGTAGAATGAAGTAGCATGGGAGGATGGCCCCCCTGTTGTAGAAGGAAGTAGCACGGGAGGATGGCCCCCCTGTTGTAGAATGAAGTAGCACGGGAGGATGGCCTTCCCTGTTGTAGAATGAAGTAGCATGGGAGGATGGTCCCCCTGTTGTAGAAGGAAGTAGCACAGGAGGATGGCCCCCCTGTTGTAGAAGGAAGTAGCATGGGAGGATGGCCCCCCTGTTGTAGAAGAAAGTAGCATGGGAGGATGGCCCCCCTGTTGTAGAATGAAATAGCATGGGAGGATGGCCCCCCTGTTGTAGAAGGAAGTAGCACGGGAGGATGGCCCCCCTGTTGTAGAAGGAAGTAGCAGTCCACAAAAATTACAAAAATTGATTGGCCAAAGAAGAGCTATAAAAACAAGAGTTGACTATTGAAGATAAGAAAGAAATTTATGTATTGTTACTATTATGCAAAAAGCACAAAATTATCCAGACACAAGATATACAAAATGATTAGGAGAAAAATTAGAGGGAAGAAAAATACTTCAGCAGGAAAAACTGTCAGAAGCTTCAAATAAAACAGATTTTTGAAAAACAGTATATAGATCAAGAAAGTTTGACTGTTTGGAAAAAGAAGCATCTGAGGAAGTGAGAAAATATAAACAACAAAACCTAGAGATATTTGAAAAATATAAAAAATAAATATGGACATGGGAAAGAAAGAGAGATCTGATATGGTACAGTATTTATGCAAAGGAGAAAGCCACGTTAACTAATATAGAGAAGGCAGCCTCAAAGATATTCAAAGAGAAATACAGGCAAAGGCATCCAGATATGGAAAATTTCACAATAAAAAGATTAACAGCACAAAGATGTAATGTAGAAAGGACAATTAGTAAAGCAGAAGTTAAAGAAATAGTAGTTGAAGTTATCGAGTGTCTGTGAAGTGAAGGATTTGATGTAGAAAGTCTAACACAGACTACATCACAGGATGGAGTGAGTCCCCAGAATAAGGAAACGCAAGAAGATCAGGAGACGGGAGAAGAAATATGGACATGAGAAAGGAAGAGAGATGTAATATGGTGCAATATTTATACAAAGGAGTAAGCAAAACTAACCAATACAAAAAGAGCAGCACCAAGGATATTTGAACAGGAATGCAGGCAAAGGAATCTGCACATGGAAAACTTTGCAATACAAAAAATAAGAAGACTAAGAGGAAAAGTAGAAAAAGAGATCAGTAATGGAGAAGTCAAAGAAATACAAACTGAGGTTATGGAGCAGTTGCAAAGAGAAAGATTCAGTGTAGAAAATCGAATGCAGAAAGCACCAGAACAGGATAGAGCAATGGATATCCAAATTAAGGGGAATCCAGTGTAACAGGAAGCAGTTGGTCAGGTGCCATATCAAGATATTTTGGAGCCTCCCACAGGAAACCAGTATAAACGTTCACCTGAAGCTAGACAGCAAAGAAAGGAACAGGAAACTGTGGAAACTGATGCAGTCAATGTTGAGAAATGATAGGCCAGTGAGTTCCCATATGACAGAGCAACGGATGGCACAGGATGAAACTGAAGATAATGTGCCACAGGAAGATGCTATAGAACTTTCTATAGAATGCCCACAGGAAACAGAAAACAGGGATGTGCCCTCAGTATGGAAGAAAAGGAGTTAAGAGAAGAGTTCCTTGATTTAATAGACAAAGACAGATATATCAAGATCAATGAGAGAAATGGACTGCAGAAGGTTAATAAAACCCCAAAAGTCAGAAGTCTGGTAAAACAAACACTGTAATTAGCATTGTCCATAGAGATCCATGCGATATAACAGAAGTAAACATGATATATTACTGTGCTGCTAAATTAATAACTGATAAAGTTCTACCACAGGAACACAGGGTAGTGAGGGACAAGAGGGGGCGAAAGCAAATATCATCATGGAAATATCGAATAGTGAAAACTATAAAACAGCTAAGACAAGAAGTGTCATTGTTTGAACACTATAGCAGAGGGAACAGATCAACAAAAATACTAAGAAGGATAGATGTGATAAAAGCAATGCGCAGTATTAGAACAGACCAGGATCTATTATGTACTATTGGAGATAACAAACTAAAAATTTCAAAACAGGCAGAAAGACTTAGAAGATACGAAAATAAATATGAGGGAAAAGCACAAAATAAGCAATTTATTGATGACCTAAAAAAGTTTTATAGAGAATTGGGAAATAAGGTAAAAGGAATTGAAAGACCGTCAAAAAAAGAGGAAGTTGATACATTTTGGAGAAGTATCTATGAAGATCCTGTGGAACGTAACAAAGATGTTAAATGGATAGAAGAAGTAAAAGAAAGAATAAGAAGTTTAAAGGTACAGGATATGAAATAGGATGAAGTAACAGCCAGAGAGATTGAAACAAAGTTGAGAAAAGCCTCTTACTGGAAAACCCCAGGCCCAGATACCATACCTAACTTTTGGCTTAAAGTATTAACTTCTTTGCATGAGGATTTAACCATGAGTAAGAACTATTTATATGAGCACCCTGAACACACACCGCACTGGTTAACAACAGAAAAAACAATGCTCCTACTTAAGAGTGAACTTGCAAGCTACCCTAAAAATTATAGACCAATAACTTGTCTTCCAACGATGTATAAACTATATACTGGAATTGATGCCAATAGAGTTTACAGTAATTTAGAAGAAAACTCAGTTATGGCAGTAGAACCATATGGAGCAAAGGATCATTTGTTGTTAAACAAAGTTATACTGGAGAACTGTAAGAAGGGGAAGAATCTAAGTATGACATGGACTGACTACAAAAAGCATTTGATAGTATCCCACATTCATGGATAAAAGAGTGCTTAAAAATGTATAAGATATGTCCTACACTGATTGACTACATTTCAGTAACCATGAAACAGTGGCAGACCACTTTGCAATTTAGCCATGATAAAGAACAGATTATTATCCCAGGGATAAACGTTCAAAGTGGGATATTCCAGGGTGTCTTTTTGTTACTGTTGCTATTCTGCCTTGCCCTTAATCCATTAAGCTGTTTACTTAACAGCTTAGGTTAAGGCTACAATTTGGCTCCTAGAAAACAACAAAGTCTAATGACTTCTCATCTTCTCTTTGTCAATGATTTAAAACTATAGCTCATCAGATGAGGAACTGAAAGCACAGCTGCAGGTTGTCAAAACCTTTTTCAGATGATATTGGAATGCCATTTGGCCTTGATAAATGTGCAAAAGCAACCTTTAAAAAAGGAAAACTGGAGCACCAAGAAAACCAGTTTGGGACAAGGATGTGATATAAAAGAACTTGAGCAAGAGGGAGCATTTAAATACTTGGGAACTGATGAAGGATTAACAATAAAACATGATACTTCTCAGAGGTACAGGCAAGCACAGGAGGACTATGGCTGACCAAGTTTGCAGACGACTGCAAACTAGGGGCTATAATTGACTCTTCAGCTGACACAGACATTCTCCAAAAGGGTGTCACTGAGACGGATACCTGGTGTCAAAATCATGGCCTCAAGCTAAATGCCAAAAAGTGCATAGTCATCCCCTTTGGAAAAAACAAAAGTAGCCACAAACTACCACATAGGTGGTAGTCCCCTAAATACAGAAAAGGTAATAAGGGATCTGGGGTCCCAAGTAGATAGTAATCTCTCCTTTGATAATCACATTGCCAAAGTGGTTAGAAAATCCTTCTATGTGTCCATCTAATCACAAAACAGTTCAAATCCAGATCAAAAGAGGTAATTGTGCCCCTCTACTCATCACTCAAGACACCTGCAACAGCTGGAAAGACCACAGAAGTACCTCACCAAGAGGATCACTGGCCTCAAACAGATGCCCTATGCAGCTCGACTGAAGAAACTCCAGCTGTACTCAGTCACATACTGCCTACTCAGAGGTGATCTCTATCTGACATACAAGGCCATGTCCAACCCAGAATTGATGGACATGCTCCACCTAAAGAAAACCTTATCCCATCGAGCCACAAGCTCTAGGGATCTAAATCTCACCACATCAATAAATAGGACATGCAGGAGGGATAGATTCATGTCCCAGAGACTTCCCATGCTTTGGAACAAGATTCCAATCTACATTAGGCAGAGCTCCTCACGAACATTCTTCAAGAGAAACCTTGACGAGTGGATGGGAAACAGAAAGTTTACCCCAGGGATCACTTCAGTGGATCTGCTGTACAGAGGCACAAATCCAAGGGGGTGGTGAAAGCCAACACATTCTGGCTAGGCTTATAAATGCCTTCAGGCAGATAGCCTAGTACCTACCTATGAACCTATGAACAAATGCGAATAAAACTTAGTAAGGAGTACTTTAGAAGACTTAAATTTATCCTGAAAACAGCATTGACATCTAGGAACAAGATCCAAGCTATAAATCAATTGCTGCATGTTGGACACTCTTGTATGTGACCCAAAATCACACAAAACCACAAAACAAAAACTCCAGTGCACAGTCCAGTATCAATAAAGGCTTTCCTCCATAGTAGAAATGTAATTCCTTCAATAATCCACCGCAGTTCAGCAAAAATTACAAATTTTAATGAAAAAACAATAAAAGACAGTAAAAAGCAACCAGATTGAGCGCTTTCATCTCCTCCACGGAGACTTCCTCAGAATCTACATTTTTCCTCTCACCCTCAAGATTAAATAATGGTTCCAATTGTTTAATTAGTTAATTAGTTTTGAAATCCTATAGGCTGGCCATAAATTAATACAAATTTTAACTCTTTCTTGCATGAAACCTTTCCAAAAAAGAGGTAGTTAAAAAAGTTATAAAAATACACATTGTTTAAAACTCATCCAAAACAGTACAATAGGAAAAATAGGACTTCCATCAGAAACTTGTTTTGTTAAAAAACAGTAGGAAAAATATTGTACACAATCTTGTAAATGAGATATGTCAACCTTAAATAGGTATAACGTTTATAATACTTATAAAATACTGAGCTAAAGGTGCATTGTTGTTCCATTAAGTGTTCATATTAGAAAATCTTATTAGAAAATTCTTATTAAAAATGTTATTACACAAGTTCATTTTAAAAAATAAAAAATTATGTAGTATATAAATATTCTAATAAAATAATATATTGTAAATACATATATTATACCATAAAATAGAATAACATGAGGTAAAATGAAATAAAATGTTATGTAAGATAAAATGAAATAAAATGTTGTATAAGATAAAATGGTGACCTTAGTGGTGCCGCTTGGGGTCCTCTGACAAGATCTTGAGTGCAGGGTTGATGGATATGTGGTCATTTAGTCCATTATTCCCACATGCAGCCAGTCTTAACTGCCAGATCATTTCCCTAAATTCAATTTTAGTTTCCCAGTCCCCTCCTCTCTCGTGCTTACCCACTTCTTCCAATATCCAAAATTTAAAATCAGCCTCCTTACACGTTCTGGTGTGTCTAAAGAGTGCATTTGTGTCATTCATCTTAGTGATGTCTCTATTATGTTCATATATTCGGGCCCTTAAATTACGTTTTTGGTTTTCCAATATAATATTTCCAACACTTCTTACAATAACACAAATACACCACCCCCTTTGTGTAACAACTATAATATTTATTTCCCATCAACCGCCTATTTAGAGTGCGGAGGTCAAGATCTTTAATCCCTGCTATAAATGAACATTGTGCACATCTACCACATTTGAAAGTGCTATACTTAGTGCATGTTCCCCTTTCACTTTTGTGTTGTTTTTCTTTTTCTCAAATATATTTTTTAAGTTCTTATTTTTCCTAAAAGTGCATCTAGGTGTTTGCTTAAACACATCTCCTGTGGTGGGCATTCTACTGAACATTCTCCAGATCTCATTTATGCATCTCTTTATCCATCCCACACCATTAAAGTGTGCAAAATTAAATAGGGCAAAGCTTCTTTCTTTATCTTTGTTGTTACTATTTATTTCATCTACTTCATCACCCCCAGCATTGGTCAGTAATGGTTTATATGCCGTATCCCACTTATTCCGTACAAACTCCTTGTTTTTCACAATCATGTGGTCTGGGTATCCTCTCTCCTTAGGTTTATATGCCGTATCCCATTTATTCAGTACAAACTCCTTGTTTTTCACAATCATGTGGTCTGGGTATCCTCTCTCCTTAGGTTTATATACCGTATCCCATTTATTCAGTACAAGCTCCTTGTTTTTCACAATCATGTGGTCTGGGTATCCTTTCTCCTTAGGTTTATATACCGTATCCCATTTGTTCAGTGCAAACTCCTTGTTTTTCACAATCATGTGGTCTGGGTATCCTGTCTCCTTAGGTTTATATGCCGTATCCCATTTATTCCGTACAAGCTCCTTGTTTTTCACAATCATGTGGTCTGGGTATCCTCTCTCCTTAGGTTTATATACCGTATCCCATTTATTCAGTACAAGCTCCTTGTTTTTCACAATCATGTGGTCTGGGTATCCTTTCTCCTTAGGTTTATATACCGTATCCCATTTGTTCAGTGCAAACTCCTTGTTTTTCACAATCATGTGGTCTGGGTATCCTGTCTCCTTAGGTTTATATGCCGTATCCCATTTATTCCGTACAGACTCCTTGTTTTTCACAATCATGTGGTCTGGGTATCCTGTCTCCTTAGGTTTATATACCGTATCCCATTTGTTCAGTGCAAACTCCTTGTTTTTCACAATCATGTGGTCTGGGTATCCTCTCTCCTTAGGTTTATATGCCGTATCCCATTTGTTCAGTACAGACTCCTTGTTTTTCACAATCATGTGGTCTGGGTATCCTCTCTCCTTAGGTTTATATGCCGTATCCCATTTATTCCGTACAAACTCCTTGTTTTTCACAATCATGTGGTCTGGGTATCCTCTCTCCTTAGGTTTATATACCGTATCCCATTTATTCAGTACAAACTCCTTGTTTTTCACAGTCATGTGGTCTGGGTATCCTCTCTCCTTAGGTTTATATACCGTATCCCATTTATTCCGTACAGACTCCTTGTTTTTCACAATCATGTGGTCTGGGTATCCTCTCTCCTTAGGTTTATATACCGTATCCCATTTATTCCATACAGACTCCTTGTTTTTCACAATCATCTGGTCAGGGTATCCTGTCTCCTTAGGTTTATATACCGTATCCCATTTATTCCGTACAGACTCCTTGTTTTTCACAATCATGTGGTCTGAGTATCCTCTCTACTTAAGTTTATATACCGTATCCCATTTATTCAGTACAAACTCCTTGTTTTTCACAATCATGTGATCTGGGAATCCTCTCTCCTTAGGTTTATATACCGTATCCCATTTGTTCAGTACAGACTCCTTGTTTTTCACAGTCATGTGGTCTGGGTATCCTCTCTCCTTAGGTTTATATACCGTATCCCACTTATTCAGTACAGACTCCTTGTTTTTCACAGTCATGTGGTCTGGATATCCTCTCTCCTTAGGTTTATATACCGTATCCCATTTATTCCGTACAAACTCCTTGTTTTTCACAATCATGTGGTCTGGGTATCCTCTCTCCTTAGGTTTATATACCGTATCCCATTTGTTCAGCACAAACTCCTTGTTTTTCACAATCATGTGGCTTGGGTATCCTTTCTCCTTAGGTTTATATACCGTATCCCATTTGTTCAGTATAAACTCCTTGTTTTTCACAGTCATGTGGTCTGAGTATCCTCTCTCGTTAGGTTTATATAACGTATCCCATTTATTCAGTACAAACTCCTTGTTTTTCACAATCATGTGGTCTGGGTATCCTCTCTCCTTAGGTTTATATACCGTATCCCATTTATTCAGTACAAACTCCTTGTTTTTCACAATCATGTGGCCTGGGTATCCTTTCTCCTTAGGTTTATATACCGTATCCCATTTATTCAGTACAAACTCCTTGTTTTTCACAATCATGTGGTCTGGGTATCCTCTCTCCTTAGGTTTATATACCGTATCCCATTTATTCAGTACAGACTCCTTGTTTTTCACAATCATGTGATCTGGGTATCCTCTCTCCTTAGGTTTATATACCGTATCCCATTTGATCAGTACAAACTCCTTGTTTTTCACAATCATGTGGCCTGGGTATCCTGTCTCCTTAGGTTTATATACCGTATCCCATTTATTCAGTACAAACTCCTTGTTTTTCACAATCATGTGGTCTGGGTATCCTCTCTCCTTAGGTTTATATACCGTATCCCATTTGTTCAGTACAAACTCCTTGTTTTTCACAATCATGTGGCCTGGGTATCCTTTCTCCTTAGGTTTATATACCGTATCCCATTTGTTCAGTACAAACTCCTTGTTTTTCACAATCATGTGGTCTGGGTATCCTCTCTCCTTAGGTTTATATACCGTATCCCATTTATTCCGTACAGACTCCTTGTTTTTCACAATCATGTGGTCTGGATATCCTCTCTCCTTAGGTTTATATGCCGTATCCCATTTGTTCAGTACAAACTCCTTGTTTTTCACAATCATGTGGTCTGGGTATCCTTTCTCCTTAGGTTTATATGCCGTATCCCATTTGTTCAGCACAAACTCCTTGTTTTTCACAATCATGTGGCCTGGGTAACCTTTCTCCTTAGGTTTATATACCGTATCCCATTTGTTCAGTACAGACTCCTTGTTTTTCACAGTCATGTGGTCTGGGTATCCTGTCTCCTTAGGTTTATATACCGTATCCCATTTATTCAGTACAGACTCCTTGTTTTTCACAATCATGTGGCCTGGGTATCCTCTCTCCTTAGGTTTATATACCGTATCCCATTTATTCCGTACAGACTCCTTGTTTTTCACAATCATGTGGCCTGGGTATCCTCTCTCCTTAGGTTTATATACCGTATCCCATTTATTCCGTACAGACTCCTTGTTTTTCACAATCCTGTGGTCTGGGTATCCTCTCTCCTTAGGTTTATATACCGTATCCCATTTATTCCGTACAGACTCCTTGTTTTTCACAATCATGTGGTCTGGGTATCCTCTCTCCTTAGGTTTATATACCGTATCCCATTTATTCAGTACAGACTCCTTGTTTTTCACAATCATGTGGTCTGGGTATCCTCTCTCCTTAGGTTTATATACCGTATCCCATTTGTTCAGTATAAACTCCTTGTTTTTCACAGTCATGTGGTCTGAGTATCCTCTCTCGTTAGGTTTATATAACGTATCCCATTTATTCCGTACAAACTCCTTGTTTTTCACAATCATGTGGTCTGGGAATCCTCTCTCCTTAGGTTTATATACCGTATCCCATTTATTCCGTACAGACTCCTTGTTTTTCACAATCATGTGGCCTGGGTATCCTTTCTCCTTAGGTTTATATACCGTATCCCATTTATTCAGTACAAACTCCTTGTTTTTCACAATCATGTGGTCTGGGTATCCTCTCTCCTTAGGTTTATATACCGTATCCCATTTATTCCGTACAGACTCCTTGTTTTTCACAATCATGTGATCTGGGAATCCTCTCTCCTTAGGTTTATATACCGTATCCCATTTGATCAGTACAAACTCCTTGTTTTTCACAATCATGTGGCCTGGGTATCCTGTCTCCTTAGGTTTATATACCGTATCCCATTTATTCAGTACAAACTCCTTGTTTTTCACAATCATGTGGTCTGGGTATCCTTTCTCCTTAGGTTTATATGCCGTATCCCATTTGTTCAGCACAAACTCCTTGTTTTTCACAATCATGTGGCCTGGGTAACCTTTCTCCTTAGGTTTATATACCGTATCCCATTTGTTCAGTACAAACTCCTTGTTTTTCACAATCATGTGGTCTGGGTATCCTGTCTCCTTAGGTTTATATACCGTATCCCACTTATTCCGTACAGACTCCTTGTTTTTCACAGTCATGTGGTCTGGATATCCTCTCTCCTTAGGTTTATATGCCGTATCCCATTTGTTCAGTACAAACTCCTTGTTTTTCACAATCATGTGGTCTGGGTATCCTTTCTCCTTAGGTTTATATGCCGTATCCCATTTGTTCAGCACAAACTCCTTGTTTTTCACAATCATGTGGCCTGGGTAACCTTTCTCCTTAGGTTTATATACCGTATCCCATTTGTTCAGTACAGACTCCTTGTTTTTCACAGTCATGTGGTCTGGGTATCCTGTCTCCTTAGGTTTATATACCGTATCCCATTTATTCCGTACAGACTCCTTGTTTTTCACAATCATGTGGTCTGGGTATCCTCTCTCCTTAGGTTTATATACCGTATCCCATTTATTCCGTACAGACTCCTTGTTTTTCACAATCCTGTGGTCTGGGTATCCTCTCTCCTTAGGTTTATATACCGTATCCCATTTATTCCGTACAGACTCCTTGTTTTTCACAGTCATGTGGTCTGGGTATCCTCTCTCCTTAGGTTTATATACCGTATCCCATTTGTTCAGTACAAACTCCTTGTTTTTCACAATCATGTGGTCCGGATATCCTCTCTCCTTAGGTTTATATACCGTATCCCATTTATTCAGTACAAACTCCTTGTTTTTCACAGTCATGTGGTCTGGGTATCCTCTCTCCTTAGGTTTATATACCGTATCCCATTTGTTCAGCACAAACTCCTTGTTTTTCACAATCATGTGGTCTGGGTGTCCTTTCTCCTTAGGTTTATATACTGTATCCCATTTGTTCAGTACAAACTCCTTGTTTTTCACAATCATGTGGCCTGGGTAACCTTTCTCCTTAGGTTTATATACCGTATCCCATTTATTCAGTACAAACTCCTTGTTTTTCACAATCATGTGGTCTGGGTATCCTCTCTCCTTAGGTTTATATACCGTATCCCATTTATTCCGTACAGACTCCTTGTTTTTCACAATCATGTGGTCTGGGTATCCTCTCTCCTTAGGTTTATATGCCGTATCCCATTTATTCAGTACAAACTCCTTGTTTTTCACAGTCATGTGGTCTGGGTATCCTCTCTCCTTAGGTTTATATGCCGTATCCCATTTATTCAGTACAGACTCCTTGTTTTTCACAATCATGTGGCCTGGGTATCCTTTCTCCTTAGGTTTATATACCGTATCCCATTTATTCAGTACAAACTCCTTGTTTTTCACAATCATGTGGTCTGGGTATACTCTCCTTAGGTTTATATACCGTATCCCATTTATTCAGTACAAACTCCTTGTTTTTCACAATCATGTGGTCTGGGTATCCTCTCTCCTTAGGTTTATATACCGTATCCCATTTATTCAGTACAGACTCCTTGTTTTTCACAATCATGTGGTCTGGGTATCCTCTCTCCTTAGGTTTATATGCCGTATCCCATTTATTCAGTACAAACTCCTTGTTTTTCACAGTCATGTGGTCTGGGTATCCTTTCTCCTTAGGTTTATATACCGTATCCCATTTATTCCGTACAGACTCCTTGTTTTTCACAATCATGTGGTCTGGGTATCCTTTCTCCTTAGGTTTATATACCGTATCCCATTTATTCAGTACAAACTCCTTGTTTTTCACAATCATGTGGCCTGGGTATCCTCTCTCCTTAGGTTTATATACCGTATCCCATTTATTCAGTACAAACTCCTTGTTTTTCACAGTCATGTGATCTGGGTATCCTCTCTCCTTAGGTTTATATGCCGTATCCCATTTATTCCGTACAGACTCCTTGTTTTTCACAGTCATGTGTTCTGGGTATCCTCTCTCCTTAGGTTTATATACCGTATCCCATTTATTCCGTACAGACTCCTTGTTTTTCACAGTCATGTGGTCTGGGTATCCTCTCTCCTTAGGTTTATATGCCGTATCCCATTTATTCAGTACAAACTCCTTGTTTTTCACAATCATGTGGTCTGGGTGTCCTTTCTCCTTAGGTTTATATACTGTATCCCATTTATTCCGTACAGACTCCTTGTTTTTCACAATCATGTGGTCTGGGTATCCTCTCTCCTTAGGTTTATATACCGTATCCCATTTATTCAGTATAAACTCCTTGTTTTTCACAATCATGTGGTCTGGGTATCCTCTCTCCTTAGGTTTATATACCGTATCCCATTTATTCCGTACAGACTCCTTGTTTTTCACAGTCATGTGGTCTGGGTATCCTGTCTCCTTAGGTTTATATACCGTATCCCATTTATTCAGTACAAACTCCTTGTTTTTCACAATCATGTGGTCTGGGTATCCTCTCTCCTTAGGTTTATATACCGTATCCCATTTATTCCGTACAGACTCCTTGTTTTTCACAGTCATGTGGTCTGGGTATCCTCTCTCCTTAGGTTTATATACCGTATCCCATTTATTCAGTACAAACTCCTTGTTTTTCACAATCATGTGGTCAGGGTATCCTGTCTCCTTAGGTTTATATACCGTATCCCATTTGTTCAGTACAGACTCCTTGTTTTTCACAATCCTGTGGTCTGGATATCCTCTCTCCTTAGGTTTATATACCGTATCCCATTTATTCAGTACAAACTCCTTGTTTTTCACAATCATGTGGTCTGGGTATACTCTCTCCTTAGGTTTATATACCGTATCCCATTTATTCAGTACAAACTCCTTGTTTTTCACAATCATGTCATCTGGGTATCCTCTCTCCTTAGGTTTATATACCGTATCCCATTTATTCAGTACAAACTCCTTGTTTTTCACAATCATGTGGTCTGGGTATCCTCTCTCCTTAGGTTTATATACCGTATCCCATTTATTCAGTACAAACTCCTTGTTTTTCACAATCATGTGGTCAGGGTATCCTGTCTCCTTAGGTTTATATACCGTATCCCATTTGTTCAGTACAAACTCCTTGTTTTTCACAATCATGTGGTCCGGATATCCTCTCTCCTTAGGTTTATATACCGTATCCCATTTATTCAGTACAAACTCCTTGTTTTTCACAATCATGTGGTCTGGGTATACTCTCTCCTTAGGTTTATATACCGTATCCCATTTATTCAGTACAAACTCCTTGTTTTTCACAATCATGTCATCTGGGTATCCTCTCTCCTTAGGTTTATATACCGTATCCCATTTATTCAGTACAAACTCCTTGTTTTTCACAGTCATGTGTTCTGGGTATCCTCTCTCCTTAAACATGTTTTGGAGGATCTCCGTTTCCTGTATTAGGTCAGTTCTATCAGAGGTCATCCTGGCCACTCTAATCATTTGACCTTTTATTATGTTCACTTTAGAATGATAGGGGTGCTCGCTCATAAAATGTAGATAGGAATTCGAAAAACAATCCTTCCTATATATTCTAGATTTATATTTGTTTTTAATACGATCCTTTATTATTTTTACATCTAGGTAATGTGTTTCATCTGTATTTATTTCGAATGTAAATTTAAGGAATTATGTACTATTATTCATATAGTCAATGAACTCTGTTATTTTTTCTTTGCTTCCATCCCATAGATAGTTTATTTGGGCCATAAAGAACCCTGCATGAGTCCTGGTCCCAAGAGAAAAAAGGCAAAAGCAAAAAAAGCAAAAGATACAAGACACAGGAACAAGTAGGTACGTAAGGTGAAAATGAGTTATATAAGAAAATAATTTTTTTTTTTATTAAAAACAAATTAAAAAAAAATAACAATTAAAACAGATTGAGAAGAATATACAACAGATTATATATATACAACAATAACAAACAAAGCAAGAGATATCACATAGATACTAAAGGAACTCACAAATAATGTGATGCTAAAACTTTTGCATAGGTGGGGAAGTAATGTAAGGGCCTGTCTAGTAGATTTTATGCATCTAGGTTGAATAGAACATAGAATGAAAATATCGTCCAAAAATCTATAATACCCACTGATGAATTTGTAAATAATTGAGTTGAAAATAAATTGTCTTTCCCAAAATAACATAATAATATTTGCGTAAATGGGTGCACAGGCTGACCCCATAGCCACACCATCTATCTGATGGTATATGTCACCTTGAAAGTAAATATAATTATATTTCAGCACAAGTTCCATATTCTCTAAAACCAATTTAAAATCATCCGGTGTTAACATTTTTATTTCCACTAACATTTTTTTCAAACCAATCAATCCCTGTATTGTGTGGAATAACTGAAAATAAATCTTTTACATCAACAGTCACAAAAATTGTGCTTTCCTTGTAGGGTTTGGACCCAATCTTGGTAAGGAAGTCCCAAGAATCAATTAAAATGTGGGGGTATTTTTTGTAAAATTCCTTTAGTTTAAAATCTACGAAAATTGCCAGAGGTTGTGTCTTGGATCCTTGTGAGGATACTATAGGTCTTAGGGGCGTGTTTTCCCTGTCTTTGTGTATTTTTGGTATACCAAAAATAACTGGAATAACCGGTTTTGATACTTTCAGAAAATTGTACAGTTCTTTGTCTATAAGTCCTTGTAGTAAGTTGTCTTCCAAAATCATATCTATTTTCCTGTATGAGATGTTTACCTCATTTCTAGATACTAAAGGGTACCGGTTATCTTTGTCTAATATATCACATATTCTCTTGGTATAGTCCCATGTGTCCATTAGGACTACCCCCCCCCCACCCTTATCTGGCTTCATAATCCGTAAATTAACATTGTCCCTTAGTTCTCCTAAAATGTGTGTTTCCTCTTTAGTTAAATTATCTATTGTTGTTACTTGCTTGTTGTACCCATCTCTTATTGTACCTGTAACACATTTTTCAAAATGTAAAATATCGTGATGTAAGGGGGGTTAAAAGTTCTCGCTTCCTTAGGACTACTTCTGTTGCTATTGTTATTCCTTTCCTGGAACATATGAAATAAATTCAATTTTCTTGTAAAAAGTTCAATGTCTAATAAAATCTCATCTATACTCGTTTTTTTAAATATTACAGTTGTTACACAAAGGGGGTGGTGTATTTGTGTTATTGTAAGAAGTGTTGGAAATATTATATTGGAAAACCCGAACGTAATTTAAGGGCCCGAATATATGAACATAATAGAGACATCACTAAGATGAATGACACAAATGCACTCTTTAGACACACCAGAACGTGTAAGGAGGCTGATTTTAAATTTTGGATATTGGAAGAAGTGGGTAAGCACGAGAGAGGAGGGGACTGGGAAACTAAAATTGAATTTAGGGAAATGATCTGGCAGTTAAGACTGGCTGCATGTGGGAATAATGGACTAAATGACCACATATCCATCAACCCTGCACTCAAGATCTTGTCAGAGGACCCCAAGAGGCACCACTAAGGTCACCATTTTATCTTATACAACATTTTATTTCATTTTATCTTACATAACATTTTATTTCATTTTACCTCATGTTATTCTATTTTATGGTATAATATATGTATTTACAATATATTATTTTATTAGAATATTTATATACTACATAATTTTTTATTTTTTAAAATGAACTTGTGTAATAACATTTTTAATAAGAATTTTCTAATAAGATTTTCTAATATGAACACTTAATGGAACAACAATGAACCTTTAGCTCAGTATTTTATAAGTATTATAAACGTTATACCTATTTAAGGTTGACATATCTCATTTACAAGATTGTGTACAATATTTTTTCTACTATTTTTTAACAAAACAAGTTTCTGATGGAAGTCCTATTTTCCCTATTGTACTGTTTTGGATGAGTTTTAAACAATGTATCTTTTTATAACTTTTTTAACAACCTCTTTTTTGGAAAGATTTCATGCAAGAAAGAGTTAAAATTTGTATTAATTTATGGCCAGCCTATAGGATTTCAAAACTAATTAACTAATTAAACAATTGGAACCATTATTTAATCTTGAGGGTGAGAGGAAAAATGTAGATTCTGAGGAAGTCTCCGTGGAGGAGATGAAAGTGCTCAATCTGGTTGCTTTTTACTGTCTTTTATTGTTTTTTCATTAAAATTTGTAATTTTTGCTGAACTGCGGTGGATTATTGAAGGAATTACATTTGTACTACGGAGGAAAGCCTTTATTGATACTGGACTGCGCATTGGAGTTTTTACTCTTGTATGTGAGCTTGTAACTGTCTCTCTTGCTTACGCACGTGTCGGTCACCATCAAACCATTTGCCAGACAGAAGTCTAGAATGGCTTCTCCTTCTTTATTCCTGTTGTCCCACCGATGTGGATGGACCCAGGCAGTCCTTATATCTTGTTCTGCCTGTCCCAGTATATGCATTCAGGTTCCCCATTATCTAACTTCAGCTTATGGTGTACAGCTTAATGTAGCAGGTCCTGAAATTGCTGCCTGAATGCACACATTTTCTTAGTATCACAACCCTGCTGTGGGGCATAGGCTGAAATTATGACTACTGCCCTATCTTTACACAATACTACCCTATCTTTACACAATACTGCCCTATCTTTACACAATACTGCCCATCTTTACACAATACTGCCCATCTTTACACAATACTGCCCATCTTTACACAATACTGCCCATCTTTACACAATACTGCCCTATCTTTACACAATACTGCCCATCTTTACACAATACTGCCCATCTTTACACAATACTGCCCATCTTTACACAATACTACCCATCTTTACACAATACTGCCCATCTTTACACAATACTGCCCTATCTTTACACAATACTGCCCATCTTTACACAATACTGCCCATCTTTACACAATACTGCCCATCTTTACACAATACTGCCCTATCTTTACACAATACTGCCCATCTTTACACAATACTGCCCATCTTTACACAATACTGCCCTATCTTTACACAATACTGCTCATCTTTACACAATACTGCCCATCTTTACACAATACTGCCCATCTTTACACAATACTGCCCTATCTTTACACAATACTGCCCATCTTTACACAATACTGCCCATCTTTACATTGGAGTTGATTGCCTTGTAATTCTGATGACATCCTCATTGTCTTCAGAAAGCTGTCCCTTACCATGATCCCCACACCATTTTTAGTCTATCTTCTTCCTACACTCTGGATCCCAAAAGCCAAGTGACTGTCTCCTGGACACACAGGATGTCTGACCATTTTCTTCCATATTCTGCATTGTGCCAGTAAACCTTTAGTGTGTGTAGCAAATCTTTAGTTCACATTTGTTAGATTGATCTGTTTCCAGCCACAGTTTATTGAGCTAGGACTGCTGGGCTTTATAACTGGCATCCACAGGTTACTGCCATAAGTCAGAAGAGGCTGGATCCTCAGTCCACTCACTTATCAAAAGCAAGTACCTATGTCCATTTTTGTCACCATCAGTCAATGTGACCAAATCACCTAAAGCTAATTTCTGCATCATCAAATGCCTCGCCCTGACATGGTACACAGTCTTTGCTCCCATCTAGAGGACACTGCAAACCACAGTTCATAGGTCTACACAGACATTCCCACGACAGGCACCACCTAGCATTGGTACTGCTGCCCTAAACTGTCTTCGGTTTTGGGTGAGTATGCAGTAGAAACACCCATCATGCTTATTAGGGAGATTAAACAAACCCCACAGAGATACAGTCAGAACATGCAAACTCCCCACAGGCGTTGGCCAGAGCTGAGGTTCTTAGGCTCGAACTTTGTACCTTGTGCATAGGAAGGCAAAGGCTCTTCACCGTTATGTCAGCTGTGACTTTTGACCAACTGAATGAATTTTCTGTCAAAAATATCAGTGACGAATATCAGTGAGCGCTTAGTATGCAAGATTTTGTTTTTGTGTTGGATCACGGAAGCAAGGGTCTTACTTTTCCAAGTGTTAAAGAAACTGGAGAAACAGATGACATTTTAATCTGGGAAACTAATATTTGAACTTCCCACACTGAGCTATATAATTAAGCCAAGGTGACCAGATCAATACACTCGGCTTTTCTCATTGCATTATACAATAATGGCTTTTGAATGTCAGCACTGTAACAATGAAACATATCGAACCGGAAAGTCAAAATGCACCAGTGTGTACGTGAGGTTGTTACTTACTTTAAAATTATAATGAAACAGAAGCACTACATACAACTGTCACTTTGCAGAAGTCTTAAAAAATTTAAATAAACTGGGGACATATTTTTATTATTAAGAAAGTCAAGAATACTTTTAATACAGAATGTTAAAATTAAAAAAAAATCTGTCTTAATGGACATAGAAACAGAACATTACAGTTCATAAAACAAATATATAAACTTAGAGTACATTTCTTCAGTAAATAATTGTTGCCAGAATAATAAATATACGTGTAGTAGCAGTGAAATAAACAGTAAAAGAGAAGTAGCAGTATATTCTGCAGAAACACTATCATGAATGAAAAATAAAATAATCAGCAAACACCTGCATCTGCAGGTGGTGGCTTGCCATTCTGCTCTTCCTGATGTGAGGGCCCCCATACCCACATAACGTAACTCAGAGGTGCAATATCTCATAATAAACTATTTGGTTTGGTGGAAAACTAATGTTTGTCAGTCATTTGTACATGTTCATGCAAGAGTATATATGGCTTGTTTATAGGCTTAAAGCAAAAAAAAAAATAGAATTTGTGTTTGAGAACTAAAAGAAGACGTCAGAGAGTAAACAGTGCTGTAAAAATAAACCTGATTATACAGTGACTTAGACAAGTCGGGACGTCACGAACAGTCCATACTAATGAATCCGGACAAGTCAGGAAGTCACAAACAGTCTGTATTAATGCATCTGGACAAGTCAGGAAGTCATGAGCACTCCCTATTAATGTATCTTGACAAGTCAGGAAGCCAAAACAGTCCATATTAATGAAGCTGGACAAGTCAGGAAGTCATGGATGGTCTGTATTAATGTATCTGGACAAGTCAGAAAGTCACGAACAGTCTGTATTAATGTATCTGGACAAGTCAGAAGTCATGAACAGTCAATAATATCTGGACAAGTCAGAAAGTCATGAACAGTCTGTATTAATGTATCTGGA